>NW_027417524.1:0-147675 GCF_009905375.1 Apium graveolens | reverse complement strand
CACTTACAGGATGATTAGAGCCAAAATGTGGCCCAAAATTAACTTGTAGGAAACGGGTACCAAGAGGTGGTTAAAGGATGTCTAATTGCATTTACGTGATGTTAACATGTTAATTGTATCAATATATGGGGCAAGTGACTCTTATAGGGTGTAAAGGTACTCTAATATGGTGAACAATGACTTACATGGTTGATTAGAGCCAAAATGTTGAACAAAATTAACTTCTATGAAAGTGGCATTAATAGGTGTAAAAGGATGTCAAATTGGATGTATATGATGTTAACATGTCAATTGTTGCATATATGGTGGAAAGTGACTCTTATAGGGTGCAAAGTGACTCTAATATGGTGAGAAGTGACTAACATGGTTAATTAGAACCAAAATGTGGACCAAAATTGACTTGTATGAATATGGCACTAAGAGGTGGTAAAAGGATTTCTAATTGCATGTACATGATTTTAACATGTTAATTGTGCCAAATATGATGGAAGTGAATCTTATAAGGTGTAAAGTGACTCTAATCTGGTGAGAAGTCACTTACATGATTGATTAGAGCCAAAATGTGGCCCAAAATTAACTTGTAGGAAAGGGTACCAAGAGGTGCTTAAAGGATGTCTAATTGCATTTACGTGATGTTAACATGTTAATTGTATCAATATATGGGGCAAGTGACTCTTATAGTGATGTGGATCTCTCCACAAAGAAAGAAATGAAGAAGAAGAAAAGGGATAAGAGAAAAAGAGGATATTTCAAAAGAACACGATCAATCCAGAAACGTGAACTTTTAATCTCAAATGCTTAGATCAATCCAAAACTAAGTAATTCGAATCTAACCTTCAAAACAATACAGTAATTGAAGTTTAGAGGAAAGAAAAACTACTTATAGTTTATCTCAAACAAAAGTTTTATATCATCCATTGTCTCTCTTAAAAGATTACATTCAAAGGGTATTTATAGCCTTAGACAATAACCCAAACCCAATAAGATTCCAATAGAAATTCAATATCAGCATGAAGTAGCCAATATCTGAATCTTTCCAGGAAACAAATTTAAAAACCAAATCCAAATAGAAAAAAGACAAAAATCAATCCAAATAGGAAAATAAAATCTAAGTGCTTAAAACAAGAAAAACCCTTTCAAGTGAAAGGTTAAAACTTGCAATCAAAATTTGAATTAAAATATAATAATCAGCTACTTGTCCAACTTCATGCATCGCTCCTTTAATTCCTTGTTGTCCAAGTAAGCTTCATAACCCATGGTTGCATCCTCTCCAATTGAACATCACAACTAGTACACATAGCCAAATCCCAATCAACATATTCATTGCTTGATCCTCATCATAGAGGGAGTAAAGGTACTCTAATATGGTGAGCAGTGACTTACATGGTTGATTAGAGCCAAAATGTTGAACAAAATTAACTTGTATGAAAGTGGTATTAATAGGTGGTAAAAGGATGTCAAATTGGATGTATATGATGTTAACGTGGTCAATTTGTTGCATATAGGTGGAAAGTGACTCTTATAGGGTGCAAAGTGACTCTAATATTGTGAGAAGTAACTAACATGGTTAATTAGAACCAAAATGTGGACCAAAATTGATTTGTATGAATATGGCACTAAGAGGTGGTAAAGGATTTCTAATTGCATGTACATGATGTTAACATGTTAATTGTACCAATATATGATGGCAAGTGACTCATATAAGGTGCAAAGTGACTCTAATATGGTGAGAAGTCACTTACATAATTGATTATAGCCAAAATGTGGCCCAAAATTGACTTGTACGAAAGGGGTACCAAGAGGTGGTTTAAAGGATGTCTAATTGCATGTACATGATGTTAACATGTTAATTATATCAATATTTGGTGGCAAATGACTTTCATAGGGTGCAAAGTGACTCTAATATGGTGAAAAGTGACTAACATGGTTAATTAGAACCAAAATGTGGACCAAAATTGACTTGTATGAATATGGCACTAAGAGGTGGTTAAAGGATGTCTAATTGCATGTACATGATGTTAACATGTTAATTGTACCAATATATGATGGCAAGTGACTCTTATAAGGTGCAAAGTGACTCTAATATGGTGAGAAGTCACTTACATGATTGAATAGAGCCAAAATGTTGCCCAAAATTGACTTGTAGGAAAGGGGTACCAAGAGGTGGTTAAAGGATGTCTATTGGCATTTACGTGATGTTAATATGTTAATTGTGTCAATATATAGGGCTAGTGACTCTTATAGGGTGTAAAGGTACTCTAATATGGTGAACAATGACTTACATGGTTGATTAGAGCTAAAATGTGGACCAAAATTAACTTGAATGAAAGTGGCATTAATAGGTAGTAAAAGGATGTCAAATTGGATGTATATGATGTTAACATGTCAATTGTTGCATATATGGTAGAAAGTGACTCTTATAGGGTGCAAAGTGACTCTAATATGGTGAGAAGTAACTAACATGGTTAATTAGAACCAAAATGTGGACCAAAATTGACTTGTATGGAATATGGCACTAAGAGGTGATAAAAGGATTTCTAATTGCATGTACATGATGTTAACATGTTAATTGTACCAATATATGATGGAAGTGACTCTTATAAGGTGCAAAGTGACTCTAATATGGTGAGAAGTCACTTACATGATTGATTAGAGCCAAAATGTGGCCCAAAATTAACTTGTAGGAAAGGGGTACCAAGAGGTGGTTAAAGGATGTCTAATTGCATTTACGTGATGTTAACATGTTAATTGTATCAATATATGGGGCAAGTGACTCTTATAGGGTGTAAAGGTACTCTAATATGGTAAACAATGACTTACATGATTGATTAGAGCCAAAATGTTGCCCAAAATTGACTTGTAGGAAAGGGGTACCAAGAGGTGGTTAAAGGATGTGTAATGGCATTTACGTGATGTTAATATGTTAATTGTATCAATATATGGGGCTAGTGACTCTTATAGGGTGTAAAGGTACTCTAATATGGTGAACAATGACTTACATGGTTGATTAGAGCTAAAATTTGGACCAAAATTAACTTGTATGAAAGTGGCATTAATAGGTGGTAAAAGGATGTCAAATTGGATGTATATGATGTTAACATGTCAATTGTTGCATATATGGTGGAAAGTGACTCTTATAGGGTGCAAAGTGACTCCAATATGGTGAGAAGTGACTAACATGGTTAATTAGAACCAAAATGTGGACCAAAATTGACTTGTATGAATATGGCACTAAGAGGTGATAAAAGGATTTCTAATTGCATGTACATGATGTTAACATGTTAATTGTACCAATATATGATGGAAGTGACTCTTATAAGGTGCAAAGTGACTCTAATATGGTGAGAAGTCACTTACATGATTGATTAGAGCCAAAATGTGGCCCAAAATTAACTTGTAGGAAACGGGTACCAAGAGGTGGTTAAAGGATGTCTAATTGCATTTACGTGATGTTAACATGTTAATTGTATCAATATATGGGGCAAGTGACTCTTATAGGGTGTAAAGGTACTCTAATATGGTGAACAATGACTTACATGGTTGATTAGAGCCAAAATGTTGAACAAAATTAACTTCTATGAAAGTGGCATTAATAGGTGGTAAAAGGATGTCAAATTGGATGTATATGATGTTAACATGTCAATTGTTGCATATATGGTGGAAAGTGACTCTTATAGGGTGCAAAGTGACTCTAATATGGTGAGAAGTGACTAACATGGTTAATTAGAACCAAAATGTGGACCAAAATTGACTTGTATGAATATGGCACTAAGAGGTGGTAAAAGGATTTCTAATTGCATGTACATGATTTTAACATGTTAATTGTGCCAATATATGATGGAAGTGAATCTTATAAGGTGTAAAGTGACTCTAATCTGGTGAGAAGTCACTTACATGATTGATTAGAGCCAAAATGTGGCCCAAAATTAACTTGTAGGAAAGGGGTACCAAGAGGTGCTTAAAGGATGTCTAATTGCATTTACGTGATGTTAACATGTTAATTGTATCAATATATGGGGCAAGTGACTCTTATAGTGATGTGGATCTCTCCACAAAGAAAGAAATGAAGAAGAAGAAAGGGATAAGAGAAAAAGAGGATATTTCAAAAGAACACGATCAATCCAGAAACGTGAACTTTTAATCTCAAATTGCTTAGATCAATCCAGAAACTAAGTAATTCGAATCTAACCTTCAAAACAATACAGTAATTGAAGTTTAGAGGAAAGAAAAACTACTTATAGTTTATCTCAAAACAAAAGTTTTATATCATCCATTGTCTCTCTTAAAAGATTACATTCAAAGGGTATTTATAGCCTTAGACAATAACCCGAACCCAATAAGATTCCAATAGAAATTCAATATCAGCATGAAGTAGCCAATATCTGAATCTTTCCAGGAAACAATTTAAAAACCAAATCCAAATAGAAAAAAGACAAAAATCAAATCCAAATAGGAAAATAAAATCCTAAGTGCTTAAAACAAGAAAAACCCTTTCAAGTGAAAGGTAAAAACTTGCAATCAAAATTTGAATTAAAAATATAATAATCAGCTACTTGTCCAACTTCATGCATCGCTCCTTAATTCCTTATTGTCCAAGTAAGCTTCATAACCCATGTTTGCATCCTCTCCAATTGAACATCACAACTAGTACACATAGCCAAATCCCAATCAACATATTCATTGCTTGATCCTCATCATAGAGGGAGTAAAGGTACTCTAATATGGTGAGCAGTGACTTACATGGTTGATTAGAGCCAAAATGTTGAACAAAATTAACTTGTATGAAAGTGGTATTAATAGGTGGTAAAAGGATGTCAAATTGGATGTATATGATGTTAACGTGTCAATTGTTGCATATATGGTGGAAAGTGACTCTTATAGGGTGCAAAGTGACTCTAATATTGTGAGAAGTAACTAACATGGTTAATTAGAACCAAAATGTGGACCAAAAATTGATTTGTATGAATATGGCACTAAGAGGTGGTAAAGGATTTCTAATTGCATGTACATGATGTTAACATGTTAATTGTACCAATATATGATGGCAAGTGACTATTATAAGGTGCAAAGTGACTCTAATATGGTGAGAAGTCACTTACATAATTGATTATAGCCAAAATGTGGCCCAAAATTGACTTGTACGAAAGGGGTACCAAGAGGTGGTTAAAGGATGTCTAATTGCATGTACATGATGTTAACATGTTAATTATATCAATATTTGGTGGCAAATGACTTTCATAGGGTGCAAAGTGACTCTAATATGGTGAAAAGTGACTAACATGGTTAATTAGAACCAAAATGTGGACCAAAATTGACTTGTATGAATATGGCACTAAGAGGTGGTTAAAGGATGTCTAATTGCATGTACATGATGTTAACATGTTAATTGTACCAATATATGATGGCAAGTGATCTTTATAAGGTGCATAGTGACTCTAATATGGTGAGAAGTCACTTACATGATTGATAGAGCCAAAATGTTGCCCAAAATTGACTTGTAGGAAAGGGGTACCAAGAGGTGGTTAAAGGATGTCTAATTGGCATTTACGTGATGTTAATATGTTAATTGTGTCAATATATAGGGCTAGTGACTCTTATAGGGTGTAAAGGTACTCTAATATGGTGAACAATGACTTACATGGTTGATTAGAGCTAAAATGTGGACCAAAATTAACTTGAATGAAAGTGGCATTAATAGGTAGTAAAAGGATGTCAAATTGGATGTATATGATGTTAACATGTCAATTGTTGCATATATGGTAGAAAGTGACTCTTATAGGGTGCAAAGTGACTCTAATATGGTGAGAAGTAACTAACATGGTTAATTAGAACCAAAATGTGGACCAAAATTGACTTGTATGAATATGGCACTAAGAGGTGATAAAAGGATTTCTAATTGCATGTACATGATGTTAACATGTTAATTGTACCAATATATGATGGAAGTGACTCTTATAAGGTGCAAAGTGACTCTAATATGGTGAGAAGTCACTTACATGATTGATTAGAGCCAAAATGTGGCCCAAAATTAACTTGTAGGAAAGGGGTACCAAGAGGTGGTTAAAGGATGTCTAATTGCATTTACGTGATGTTAACATGTTAATTGTATCAATATATGGGGCAAGTGACTCTTATAGGGTGTAAAGGTACTCTAATATGGTAAACAATGACTTACATGATTGATTAGAGCCAAAATGTTGCCCAAAATTGACTTGTAGGAAAGGGGTACCAAGAGGTGGTTAAAGGATGTGTAATGGCATTTACGTGATGTTAATATGTTAATTGTATCAATATATGGGGCTAGTGACTCTTATAGGGTGTAAAGGTACTCTAATATGGTGAACAATGACTTACATGGTTGATTAGAGCTAAAATTTGGACCAAAATTAACTTGTATGAAAGTGGCATTAATAGGTGGTAAAAGGATGTCAAATTGGATGTATATGATGTTAACATGTCAATTGTTGCATATATGGTGGAAAGTGACTCTTATAGGGTGCAAAGTGACTCCAATATGGTGAGAAGTGACTAACATGGTTAATTAGAACCAAAATGTGGACCAAAATTGACTTGTATGAATATGGCACTAAGAGGTGATAAAAGGATTTCTAATTGCATGTACATGATGTTAACATGTTAATTGTACCAATATATGATGGAAGTGACTCTTATAAGGTGCAAAGTGACTCTAATATGGTGAGAAGTCACTTACATGATTGATTAGAGCCAAAATGTGGCCCAAAATTAACTTGTAGGAAACGGGTACCAAGAGGTGGTTAAAGGATGTCTAATTGCATTTACGTGATGTTAACATGTTAATTGTATCAATATATGGGGCAAGTGACTCTTATAGGGTGTAAAGGTACTCTAATATGGTGAACAATGACTTACATGGTTGATTAGAGCCAAAATGTTGAACAAAATTAACTTCTATGAAAGTGGCATTAATAGGTGGTAAAAGGATGTCAAATTGGATGTATATGATGTTAACATGTCAATTGTTGCATATATGGTGGAAAGTGACTCTTATAGGGTGCAAAGTGACTCTAATATGGTGAGAAGTGACTAACATGGTTAATTAGAACCAAAATGTGGACCAAAATTGACTTGTATGAATATGGCACTAAGAGGTGGTAAAAGGATTTCTAATTGCATGTACATGATTTTAACATGTTAATTGTGCCAATATATGATGGAAGTGAATCTTATAAGGTGTAAAGTGACTCTAATCTGGTGAGAAGTCACTTACATGATTGATTAGAGCCAAAATGTGGCCCAAAATTAACTTGTAGGAAAGGGGTACCAAGAGGTGCTTAAAGGATGTCTAATTGCATTTACGTGATGTTAACATGTTAATTGTATCAATATATGGGGCAAGTGACTCTTATAGTGATGTGGATCTCTCCACAAAGAAAGAAATGAAGAAGAAGAAAAGGGATAAGAGAAAAAGAGGATATTTCAAAAGAACACGATCAATCCAGAAACGTGAACTTTTAATCTCAAATTGCTTAGATCAATCCAGAAACTAAGTAATTCGAATCTAACCTTCAAAACAATACAGTAATTGAAGTTTAGAGGAAAGAAAAACTACTTATAGTTTATCTCAAAACAAAAGTTTTATATCATCCATTGTCTCTCTTAAAAGATTACATTCAAAGGGTATTTATAGCCTTAGACAATAACCCGAACCCAATAAGATTCCAATAGAAATTCAATATCAGCATGAAGTAGCCAATATCTGAATCTTTCCAGGAAACAAATTTAAAAACCAAATCCAAATAGAAAAAAGACAAAAATCAAATCCAAATAGGAAAATAAAATCCTAAGTGCTTAAAACAAGAAAACCCTTTCAAGTGAAAGGTAAAAACTTGCAATCAAAATTTGAATTAAAAATATAATAATCAGCTACTTGTCCAACTTCATGCATCGCTCCTTAATTCCTTATTGTCCAAGTAAGCTTCATAACCCATGTTTGCATCCTCTCCAATTGAACATCACAACTAGTACACATAGCCAAATCCCAATCAACATATTCATTGCTTGATCCTCATCATAGAGGGAGTAAAGGTACTCTAATATGGTGAGCAGTGACTTACATGGTTGATTAGAGCCAAAATGTTGAACAAAATTAACTTGTATGAAAGTGGTATTAATAGGTGGTAAAAGGATGTCAAATTGGATGTATATGATGTTAACGTGTCAATTGTTGCATATATGGTGGAAAGTGACTCTTATAGGGTGCAAAGTGACTCTAATATTGTGAGAAGTAACTAACATGGTTAATTAGAACCAAAATGTGGACCAAAATTGATTTGTATGAATATGGCACTAAGAGGTGGTAAAGGATTTCTAATTGCATGTACATGATGTTAACATGTTAATTGTACCAATATATGATGGCAAGTGACTATTATAAGGTGCAAAGTGACTCTAATATGGTGAGAAGTCACTTACATAATTGATTATAGCCAAAATGTGGCCCAAAATTGACTTGTACGAAAGGGGTACCAAGAGGTGGTTAAAGGATGTCTAATTGCATGTACATGATGTTAACATGTTAATTATATCAATATTTGGTGGCAAATGACTTTCATAGGGTGCAAAGTGACTCTAATATGGTGAAAAGTGACTAACATGGTTAATTAGAACCAAAATGTGGACCAAAATTGACTTGTATGAATATGGCACTAAGAGGTGGTTAAAGGATGTCTAATTGCATGTACATGATGTTAACATGTTAATTGTACCAATATATGATGGCAAGTGATTCTTATAAGGTGCATAGTGACTCTAATATGGTGAGAAGTCACTTACATGATTGATTAGAGCCAAAATGTTGCCCAAAATTGACTTGTAGGAAAGGGGTACCAAGAGGTGGTTAAAGGATGTCTAATGGCATTTACGTGATGTTAATATGTTAATTGTGTCAATATATGGGGCTAGTGACTCTTATAGGGTGTAAAGGTACTCTAATATGGTGAACAATGACTTACATGGTTGATTAGAGCTAAAATGTGGACCAAAATTAACTTGAATGAAAGTGGCATTAATAGGTAGTAAAAGGATGTCAAATTGGATGTATATGATGTTAACATGTCAATTGTTGCATATATGGTAGAAAGTGACTCTTATAGGGTGCAAAGTGACTCTAATATGGTGAGAAGTAACTAACATGGTTAATTAGAACCAAAATGTGGACCAAAATTGACTTGTATGAATATGGCACTAAGAGGTGATAAAAGGATTTCTAATTGCATGTACATGATGTTAACATGTTAATTGTACCAATATATGATGGAAGTGACTCTTATAAGGTGCAAAGTGACTCTAATATGGTGAGAAGTCACTTACATGATTGATTAGAGCCAAAATGTGGCCCAAAATTAACTTGTAGGAAAGGGGTACCAAGAGGTGGTTAAAGGATGTCTAATTGCATTTACGTGATGTTAACATGTTAATTGTATCAATATATGGGGCAAGTGACTCTTATAGGGTGTAAAGGTACTCTAATATGGTAAACAATGACTTACATGATTGATTAGAGCCAAAATGTTGCCCAAAATTGACTTGTAGGAAAGGGGTACCAAGAGGTGGTTAAAGGATGTGTAATGGCATTTACGTGATGTTAATATGTTAATTGTATCAATATATGGGGCTAGTGACTCTTATAGGGTGTAAAGGTACTCTAATATGGTGAACAATGACTTACATGGTTGATTAGAGCTAAAATTTGGACCAAAATTAACTTGTATGAAAGTGGCATTAATAGGTGGTAAAAGGATGTCAAATTGGATGTATATGATGTTAACATGTCAATTGTTGCATATATGGTGGAAAGTGACTCTTATAGGGTGCAAAGTGACTCCAATATGGTGAGAAGTGACTAACATGGTTAATTAGAACCAAAATGTGGACCAAAATTGACTTGTATGAATATGGCACTAAGAGGTGATAAAAGGATTTCTAATTGCATGTACATGATGTTAACATGTTAATTGTACCAATATATGATGGAAGTGACTCTTATAAGGTGCAAAGTGACTCTAATATGGTGAGAAGTCACTTACATGATTGATTAGAGCCAAAATGTGGCCCAAAATTAACTTGTAGGAAACGGGTACCAAGAGGTGGTTAAAGGATGTCTAATTGCATTTACGTGATGTTAACATGTTAATTGTATCAATATATGGGGCAAGTGACTCTTATAGGGTGTAAAGGTACTCTAATATGGTGAACAATGACTTACATGGTTGATTAGAGCCAAAATGTTGAACAAAATTAACTTCTATGAAAGTGGCATTAATAGGTGGTAAAAGGATGTCAAATTGGATGTATATGATGTTAACATGTCAATTGTTGCATATATGGTGGAAAGTGACTCTTATAGGGTGCAAAGTGACTCTAATATGGTGAGAAGTGACTAACATGGTTAATTAGAACCAAAATGTGGACCAAAATTGACTTGTATGAATATGGCACTAAGA
This sequence comes from Apium graveolens, assembly GCF_009905375.1. Lineage (NCBI taxonomy): Eukaryota > Viridiplantae > Streptophyta > Magnoliopsida > Apiales > Apiaceae > Apium > Apium graveolens. Next base: position 137,191 of record NW_027417524.1, on the reverse strand, counting down.
GGTGGTAAAAGGATTTCTAATTGCATGTACATGATTTTAACATGTTAATTGTGCCAATATATGATGGAAGTGAATCTTATAAGGTGTAAAGTGACTCTAATCTGGTGAGAAGTCACTTACATGATTGATTAGAGCCAAAATGTGGCCCAAAATTAACTTGTAGGAAAGGGGTACCAAGAGGTGCTTAAAGGATGTCTAATTGCATTTACGTGATGTTAACATGTTAATTGTATCAATATATGGGGCAAGTGACTCTTATAGTGATGTGGATCTCTCCACAAAGAAAGAAATGAAGAAGAAGAAAAGGGATAAGAGAAAAAGAGGATATTTCAAAAGAACACGATCAATCCAGAAACGTGAACTTTTAATCTCAAATTGCTTAGATCAATCCAGAAACTAAGTAATTCGAATCTAACCTTCAAAACAATACAGTAATTGAAGTTTAGAGGAAAGAAAAACTACTTATAGTTTATCTCAAAACAAAAGTTTTATATCATCCATTGTCTCTCTTAAAAGATTACATTCAAAGGGTATTTATAGCCTTAGACAATAACCCGAACCCAATAAGATTCCAATAGAAATTCAATATCAGCATGAAGTAGCCAATATCTGAATCTTTCCAGGAAACAAATTTAAAAACCAAATCCAAATAGAAAAAAGACAAAAATCAAATCCAAATAGGAAAATAAAATCCTAAGTGCTTAAAACAAGAAAAACCCTTTCAAGTGAAAGGTAAAAACTTGCAATCAAAATTTGAATTAAAAATATAATAATCAGCTACTTGTCCAACTTCATGCATCGCTCCTTAATTCCTTATTGTCCAAGTAAGCTTCATAACCCATGTTTGCATCCTCTCCAATTGAACATCACAACTAGTACACATAGCCAAATCCCAATCAACATATTCATTGCTTGATCCTCATCATAGAGGGAGTAAAGGTACTCTAATATGGTGAGCAGTGACTTACATGGTTGATTAGAGCCAAAATGTTGAACAAAATTAACTTGTATGAAAGTGGTATTAATAGGTGGTAAAAGGATGTCAAATTGGATGTATATGATGTTAACGTGTCAATTGTTGCATATATGGTGGAAAGTGACTCTTATAGGGTGCAAAGTGACTCTAATATTGTGAGAAGTAACTAACATGGTTAATTAGAACCAAAATGTGGACCAAAATTGATTTGTATGAATATGGCACTAAGAGGTGGTAAAGGATTTCTAATTGCATGTACATGATGTTAACATGTTAATTGTACCAATATATGATGGCAAGTGACTATTATAAGGTGCAAAGTGACTCTAATATGGTGAGAAGTCACTTACATAATTGATTATAGCCAAAATGTGGCCCAAAATTGACTTGTACGAAAGGGGTACCAAGAGGTGGTTAAAGGATGTCTAATTGCATGTACATGATGTTAACATGTTAATTATATCAATATTTGGTGGCAAATGACTTTCATAGGGTGCAAAGTGACTCTAATATGGTGAAAAGTGACTAACATGGTTAATTAGAACCAAAATGTGGACCAAAATTGACTTGTATGAATATGGCACTAAGAGGTGGTTAAAGGATGTCTAATTGCATGTACATGATGTTAACATGTTAATTGTACCAATATATGATGGCAAGTGATTTTTATAAGGTGCATAGTGACTCTAATATGGTGAGAAGTCACTTACATGATTGATTAGAGCCAAAATGTTGCCCAAAATTGACTTGTAGGAAAGGGGTACCAAGAGGTGGTTAAAGGATGTCTAATGGCATTTACGTGATGTTAATATGTTAATTGTGTCAATATATGGGGCTAGTGACTCTTATAGGGTGTAAAGGTACTCTAATATGGTGAACAATGACTTACATGGTTGATTAGAGCTAAAATGTGGACCAAAATTAACTTGAATGAAAGTGGCATTAATAGGTAGTAAAAGGATGTCAAATTGGATGTATATGATGTTAACATGTCAATTGTTGCATATATGGTAGAAAGTGACTCTTATAGGGTGCAAAGTGACTCTAATATGGTGAGAAGTAACTAACATGGTTAATTAGAACCAAAATGTGGACCAAAATTGACTTGTATGAATATGGCACTAAGAGGTGATAAAAGGATTTCTAATTGCATGTACATGATGTTAACATGTTAATTGTACCAATATATGATGGAAGTGACTCTTATAAGGTGCAAAGTGACTCTAATATGGTGAGAAGTCACTTACATGATTGATTAGAGCCAAAATGTGGCCCAAAATTAACTTGTAGGAAAGGGGTACCAAGAGGTGGTTAAAGGATGTCTAATTGCATTTACGTGATGTTAACATGTTAATTGTATCAATATATGGGGCAAGTGACTCTTATAGGGTGTAAAGGTACTCTAATATGGTAAACAATGACTTACATGATTGATTAGAGCCAAAATGTTGCCCAAAATTGACTTGTAGGAAAGGGGTACCAAGAGGTGGTTAAAGGATGTGTAATGGCATTTACGTGATGTTAATATGTTAATTGTATCAATATATGGGGCTAGTGACTCTTATAGGGTGTAAAGGTACTCTAATATGGTGAACAATGACTTACATGGTTGATTAGAGCTAAAATTTGGACCAAAATTAACTTGTATGAAAGTGGCATTAATAGGTGGTAAAAGGATGTCAAATTGGATGTATATGATGTTAACATGTCAATTGTTGCATATATGGTGGAAAGTGACTCTTATAGGGTGCAAAGTGACTCCAATATGGTGAGAAGTGACTAACATGGTTAATTAGAACCAAAATGTGGACCAAAATTGACTTGTATGAATATGGCACTAAGAGGTGATAAAAGGATTTCTAATTGCATGTACATGATGTTAACATGTTAATTGTACCAATATATGATGGAAGTGACTCTTATAAGGTGCAAAGTGACTCTAATATGGTGAGAAGTCACTTACATGATTGATTAGAGCCAAAATGTGGCCCAAAATTAACTTGTAGGAAACGGGTACCAAGAGGTGGTTAAAGGATGTCTAATTGCATTTACGTGATGTTAACATGTTAATTGTATCAATATATGGGGCAAGTGACTCTTATAGGGTGTAAAGGTACTCTAATATGGTGAACAATGACTTACATGGTTGATTAGAGCCAAAATGTTGAACAAAATTAACTTCTATGAAAGTGGCATTAATAGGTGGTAAAAGGATGTCAAATTGGATGTATATGATGTTAACATGTCAATTGTTGCATATATGGTGGAAAGTGACTCTTATAGGGTGCAAAGTGACTCTAATATGGTGAGAAGTGACTAACATGGTTAATTAGAACCAAAATGTGGACCAAAATTGACTTGTATGAATATGGCACTAAGAGGTGGTAAAAGGATTTCTAATTGCATGTACATGATTTTAACATGTTAATTGTGCCAATATATGATGGAAGTGAATCTTATAAGGTGTAAAGTGACTCTAATCTGGTGAGAAGTCACTTACATGATTGATTAGAGCCAAAATGTGGCCCAAAATTAACTTGTAGGAAAGGGGTACCAAGAGGTGCTTAAAGGATGTCTAATTGCATTTACGTGATGTTAACATGTTAATTGTATCAATATATGGGGCAAGTGACTCTTATAGTGATGTGGATCTCTCCACAAAGAAAGAAATGAAGAAGAAGAAAAGGGATAAGAGAAAAAGAGGATATTTCAAAAGAACACGATCAATCCAGAAACGTGAACTTTTAATCTCAAATTGCTTAGATCAATCCAGAAACTAAGTAATTCGAATCTAACCTTCAAAACAATACAGTAATTGAAGTTTAGAGGAAAGAAAAACTACTTATAGTTTATCTCAAAACAAAAGTTTTATATCATCCATTGTCTCTCTTAAAAGATTACATTCAAAGGGTATTTATAGCCTTAGACAATAACCCGAACCCAATAAGATTCCAATAGAAATTCAATATCAGCATGAAGTAGCCAATATCTGAATCTTTCCAGGAAACAAATTTAAAAACCAAATCCAAATAGAAAAAAGACAAAAATCAAATCCAAATAGGAAAATAAAATCCTAAGTGCTTAAAACAAGAAAAACCCTTTCAAGTGAAAGGTAAAAACTTGCAATCAAAATTTGAATTAAAAATATAATAATCAGCTACTTGTCCAACTTCATGCATCGCTCCTTAATTCCTTATTGTCCAAGTAAGCTTCATAACCCATGTTTGCATCCTCTCCAATTGAACATCACAACTAGTACACATAGCCAAATCCCAATCAACATATTCATTGCTTGATCCTCATCATAGAGGGAGTAAAGGTACTCTAATATGGTGAGCAGTGACTTACATGGTTGATTAGAGCCAAAATGTTGAACAAAATTAACTTGTATGAAAGTGGTATTAATAGGTGGTAAAAGGATGTCAAATTGGATGTATATGATGTTAACGTGTCAATTGTTGCATATATGGTGGAAAGTGACTCTTATAGGGTGCAAAGTGACTCTAATATTGTGAGAAGTAACTAACATGGTTAATTAGAACCAAAATGTGGACCAAAATTGATTTGTATGAATATGGCACTAAGAGGTGGTAAAGGATTTCTAATTGCATGTACATGATGTTAACATGTTAATTGTACCAATATATGATGGCAAGTGACTATTATAAGGTGCAAAGTGACTCTAATATGGTGAGAAGTCACTTACATAATTGATTATAGCCAAAATGTGGCCCAAAATTGACTTGTACGAAAGGGGTACCAAGAGGTGGTTAAAGGATGTCTAATTGCATGTACATGATGTTAACATGTTAATTATATCAATATTTGGTGGCAAATGACTTTCATAGGGTGCAAAGTGACTCTAATATGGTGAAAAGTGACTAACATGGTTAATTAGAACCAAAATGTGGACCAAAATTGACTTGTATGAATATGGCACTAAGAGGTGGTTAAAGGATGTCTAATTGCATGTACATGATGTTAACATGTTAATTGTACCAATATATGATGGCAAGTGATTCTTATAAGGTGCATAGTGACTCTAATATGGTGAGAAGTCACTTACATGATTGATTAGAGCCAAAATGTTGCCCAAAATTGACTTGTAGGAAAGGGGGTACCAAGAGGTGGTTAAAGGATGTCTAATGGCATTTACGTGATGTTAATATGTTAATTGTGTCAATATATGGGGCTAGTGACTCTTATAGGGTGTAAAGGTACTCTAATATGGTGAACAATGACTTACATGGTTGATTAGAGCTAAAATGTGGACCAAAATTAACTTGTATGAAAGTGGCATTAATAGGTGGTAAAAGGATGTCAAATTGGATGTATATGATGTTAACATGTCAATTGTTGCATATATGGTGGAAAGTGACTCTTATAGGGTGTAAAGTGACTCTAATATGGTGAGAAGTGACTAACATGGTTAATTAGAACCAAAATGTGGACCAAAATTGACTTGTATGAATATGGCACTAAGAGGTGATAAAAGGATTTCTAATTGCATGTACATGATGTTAACATGTTAATTGTACCAATATATGATGGAAGTGACTCTTATAAGGTGCAAAGTGACTCTAATATGGTGAGAAGTCACTTACATGATTGATTAGAGCCAAAATGTGGCCCAAAATTAACTTGTAGGAAAGGGGTACCAAGAGGTGGTTAAAGGATGTCTAATTGCATTTACGTGATGTTAACATGTTAATTGTATCAATATATGGGGCAAGTGACTCTTATAGGGTGTAAAGGTACTCTAATATGGTAAACAATGACTTACATGATTGATTAGAGCCAAAATGTTGCCCAAAATTGACTTGTAGGAAAGGGGTACCAAGAGGTGGTTAAAGGATGTGTAATGGCATTTACGTGATGTTAATATGTTAATTGTATCAATATATGGGGCTAGTGACTCTTATAGGGTGTAAAGGTACTCTAATATGGTGAACAATGACTTACATGGTTGATTAGAGCTAAAATTTGGACCAAAATTAACTTGTATGAAAGTGGCATTAATAGGTGGTAAAAGGATGTCAAATTGGATGTATATGATGTTAACATGTCAATTGTTGCATATATGGTGGAAAGTGACTCTTATAGGGTGCAAAGTGACTCCAATATGGTGAGAAGTGACTAACATGGTTAATTAGAACCAAAATGTGGACCAAAATTGACTTGTATGAATATGGCACTAAGAGGTGATAAAAGGATTTCTAATTGCATGTACATGATGTTAACATGTTAATTGTACCAATATATGATGGAAGTGACTCTTATAAGGTGCAAAGTGACTCTAATATGGTGAGAAGTCACTTACATGATTGATTAGAGCCAAAATGTGGCCCAAAATTAACTTGTAGGAAACGGGTACCAAGAGGTGGTTAAAGGATGTCTAATTGCATTTACGTGATGTTAACATGTTAATTGTATCAATATATGGGGCAAGTGACTCTTATAGGGTGTAAAGGTACTCTAATATGGTGAACAATGACTTACATGGTTGATTAGAGCCAAAATGTTGAACAAAATTAACTTCTATGAAAGTGGCATTAATAGGTGGTAAAAGGATGTCAAATTGGATGTATATGATGTTAACATGTCAATTGTTGCATATATGGTGGAAAGTGACTCTTATAGGGTGCAAAGTGACTCTAATATGGTGAGAAGTGACTAACATGGTTAATTAGAACCAAAATGTGGACCAAAATTGACTTGTATGAATATGGCACTAAGAGGTGGTAAAAGGATTTCTAATTGCATGTACATGATTTTAACATGTTAATTGTGCCAATATATGATGGAAGTGAATCTTATAAGGTGTAAAGTGACTCTAATCTGGTGAGAAGTCACTTACATGATTGATTAGAGCCAAAATGTGGCCCAAAATTAACTTGTAGGAAAGGGGTACCAAGAGGTGCTTAAGGATGTCTAATTGCATTTACGTGATGTTAACATGTTAATTGTATCAATATATGGGGCAAGTGACTCTTATAGTGATGTGGATCTCTCCACAAAGAAAGAAATGAAGAAGAAGAAAAGGGATAAGAGAAAAAGAGGATATTTCAAAAGAACACGATCAATCCAGAAACGTGAACTTTTAATCTCAAATTGCTTAGATCAATCCAGAAACTAAGTAATTCGAATCTAACCTTCAAAACAATACAGTAATTGAAGTTTAGAGGAAAGAAAAACTACTTATAGTTTATCTCAAAACAAAAGTTTTATATCATCCATTGTCTCTCTTAAAAGATTACATTCAAAGGGTATTTATAGCCTTAGACAATAACCCGAACCCAATAAGATTCCAATAGAAATTCAATATCAGCATGAAGTAGCCAATATCTGAATCTTTCCAGGAAACAAATTTAAAAACCAAATCCAAATAGAAAAAAGACAAAAATCAAATCCAAATAGGAAAATAAAATCCTAAGTGCTTAAAACAAAAAAAACCCTTTCAAGTGAAAGGTAAAAACTTGCAATCAAAATTTGAATTAAAAATATAATAATCAGCTACTTGTCCAACTTCATGCATCGCTCCTTAATTCCTTATTGTCCAAGTAAGCTTCATAACCCATGTTTGCATCCTCTCCAATTGAACATCACAACTAGTACACATAGCCAAATCCCAATCAACATATTCATTGCTTGATCCTCATCATAGAGGGAGTAAAGGTACTCTAATATGGTGAGCAGTGACTTACATGGTTGATTAGAGCCAAAATGTTGAACAAAATTAACTTGTATGAAAGTGGTATTAATAGGTGGTAAAAGGATGTCAAATTGGATGTATATGATGTTAACGTGTCAATTGTTGCATATATGGTGGAAAGTGACTCTTATAGGGTGCAAAGTGACTCTAATATTGTGAGAAGTAACTAACATGGTTAATTAGAACCAAAATGTGGACCAAAATTGATTTGTATGAATATGGCACTAAGAGGTGGTAAAGGATTTCTAATTGCATGTACATGATGTTAACATGTTAATTGTACCAATATATGATGGCAAGTGACTATTATAAGGTGCAAAGTGACTCTAATATGGTGAGAAGTCACTTACATAATTGATTATAGCCAAAATGTGGCCCAAAATTGACTTGTACGAAAGGGGTACCAAGAGGTGGTTAAAGGATGTCTAATTGCATGTACATGATGTTAACATGTTAATTATATCAATATTTGGTGGCAAATGACTTTCATAGGGTGCAAAGTGACTCTAATATGGTGAAAAGTGACTAACATGGTTAATTAGAACCAAAATGTGGACCAAAATTGACTTGTATGAATATGGCACTAAGAGGTGGTTAAAGGATGTCTAATTGCATGTACATGATGTTAACATGTTAATTGTACCAATATATGATGGCAAGTGATTCTTATAAGGTGCATAGTGACTCTAATATGGTGAGAAGTCACTTACATGATTGATTAGAGCCAAAATGTTGCCCAAAATTGACTTGTAGGAAAGGGGTACCAAGAGGTGGTTAAAGGATGTCTAATGGCATTTACGTGATGTTAATATGTTAATTGTGTCAATATATGGGGCTAGTGACTCTTATAGGGTGTAAAGGTACTCTAATATGGTGAACAATGACTTACATGGTTGATTAGAGCTAAAATGTGGACCAAAATTAACTTGTATGAAAGTGGCATTAATAGGTGGTAAAAGGATGTCAAATTGGATGTATATGATGTTAACATGTCAATTGTTGCATATATGGTGGAAAGTGACTCTTATAGGGTGTAAAGTGACTCTAATATGGTGAGAAGTGACTAACATGGTTAATTAGAACCAAAATGTGGACCAAAATTGACTTGTATGAATATGGCACTAAGAGGTGATAAAAGGATTTCTAATTGCATGTACATGATGTTAACATGTTAATTGTGCCAATATATGATGGAAGTGACTCTTATAAGGTGCAAAGTGAGTCTAATCTGGTGAGAAGTCACTTACATGATTGATTTGAGCCAAAATGTGGTCCAAAATTAACTTGTAGGAAAGGGGTACCAAGAGGTGCTTAAATATGTCTAATTGCATTTACGTGATGTTAACATGTTAATTATATCAATATATGGGGCAAGTGACTCTTATAGTGATGTGGATCTCTCCACAAAGAAAGAAAAGAAGAAGAAGAAAAGGGATAAGAGAAAAAGAGGATATTTCAAAAGAACACGATCAATCCAGAAACGTGAACTTTTAATCTCAAATTGCTTAGATCAATCCAGAAACTAAGTAATTCGAATCTAACCTTCAAAACAATACAGTAATTGAAGTTTAGAGGAAAGAAAAACTACTTATAGTTTATCTCAAAACAAAAGTTTTATATCATCCATTGTCTCTCTTAAAAGATTACATTCAAAGGGTATTTATAGCCTTAGACAATAACCCAAACCCAATAAGATTCCAATAGAAATTCAATATCAGCATGAATTAGCCAATATCTGAATCTTTCCAGAAACAAATTTAAAAACCAAATCCAAATAGAAAAAAGACAAAAATCAAATCCAAATAGGAAAATAAAATCCTAAGTGCTTAAAACAAGAAAAACCCTTTCAAGTGAAAGGTAAAAACTTGCAATCAAAATTCGAATTAATAATATAATAATCAGCTACTTGTCCAACTTCATGCATCGCTCCTTAATTCCTTGTTGTCCAAGTAAGCTTCATAACCCATGTTTGCATCCTCTCCAATTGAACATCACAACGAGTACACATAGCCAAATCCCAATCAACATATTCATTCCTTGATCCTCATCATATAGGGTACTCTAATATGGTGAACAGTGACTTACATGGTTGATTAGAGCCAAAATGTTGAACAAAATTAACTTGTATGAAAGTGGCATTAATTGGTGGTAAAAGGATGTCAAATTGGATATATATGATGTTAACATGTCAATTGTTGCATATATGGTGGAAAGTGACTCTTATAGGGTGCAAAGTGACTCTAATATGGTGAGAAGTAACTAACATGGTTAATTAGAACCAAAATGTGGACCAAAATTGACTTGTATGAATATTACACTAAGAGGTGGTAAAAGGATTTCTATTTGCATGTACATGATGTTAACATGTTAATTGTACCAATATATGATGGCAAGTGACTCTAATAAGGTGCAAAGTGACTCTAATATAGTGAGAAGTCACTTACATAATTGATTATAGCCAAAATGTGGCCCAAAATTGACTTGTACGAAAGGGGTACCAAGAGGTGCTTAAAGGATGTCTAATTGCATGTACATGATGTTAACCTATATATATGGTGGTAAGTGACTCTTATAAGGTGCAAAGTGATTCTAATATGGTGAAATGTGACTTAAATGGTTGATTAGAACCAAAATATGGAACAATATTGACTTGTTTGAAAGTGGAACTAAGAGGTGGTAAAAGGATGTCAAATTGGATGTATATGATGTTAGCATGTTAATTATACTAATATATGGTGGAAAGTGACAATTATAGGGTGCAAAGTGACTCTAATATGGTGGAAAGTGACTTACATGGTTGATTAGAGTCAAAATGTAGAACAAAATTAACTTGTATGAAAGTGGCATTAATAAGTGGTAAAATGATGTCAAATTGGATGTATATGATGTTAAAATGTTAATTGTACAAATATATGGTGGAAATTGACACTTATAGGGTGCAAAGTGACTCTAATATGGTGAAAAATGAATACATGATTGATTAGTGCCAAATGTGGAAGAAAATTAACTTGTATGAAAGTGGCAGTAATAGGTGGTAAAAGGATGTCAAATTGGATGTATATAATGTTAACATGTTAATTGCTATACATATGGTGGAAAGTGACTCTTATAGGGTGCAAAGTGACTCTAAAATGGTGAAACGTGACTTACATGGTTGATTAGAACCAAAATGTGGAACAATATTGACTTATATGAAAGTGGAACTAAGAAGTGGTAAAAGATGTCAAATTGGATGTATATGATTTTAGCATGTTAATTGTACAAATATATGGTGGAAATTGACACTTATAGAGTGCAAAGTGACTCTAATATGGTGATAAATGACTTACATGGTTGATTAGAGCCAAAATGTGGAACAAAATTAACTTGTATGAAAGTGGCATTAATAGGTGGTAAAAGGATGTCAAATTGGATGTATATGATGTTCACATGTTAATTTCTATATATATGGTGGTAAGTGACTCTTATAGGGTGCAAAGTGACTCTAATATGGTGAAATGTGACTTAAATGGTTAAGTAGAACCAAAATGTGGCACAATATCGACTTGTATGAAAGTGGAACTAAGAGGTGGTAAAAGGATGTCAAATTGGATGGGTATGTTGTTATCATGATAATTATACAAATATATGATGGAAATTGCCACTTATAGGGTGTAAAGTTACTCTAATATGGTGAAAAATGACTTGCATCGTTGATTAGAGCCAAAATGTGGAACAAAATTAACTTGTATGAAAGTGGCATTAATCGGTGGTAAAAGGATGTCAAATTGGATGTTTATGATGTTCACATGTTAATTGCTATATATATGGTGGTAAGTGACTCTTATAGGATGCAAAGTGACTCTAATATGGTGAAACGTGACTTAAATGGTTGATTAGAACCAAAATGTGGAACAATATTGACTTATAAGAAAGTGGAACTAAGAGGTGGTAAAAGATGTCAAATTGGATGTATATGATGTTAGCATGTTAATTGTACAAATATATGGTGGAAATTGACACTTATAGGGTGCAAAGTGACTCTAATATGGTGATAAATGACTTACATAGTTGATTAGAGACAAAATGTGGAACAAAATTAACTTGTATGAAAGTGGAATTAATAGGTGGTAAAAGGATGTCAAATTGGATGTATATGATGATCACATGTTAATTATACAAATATATGGTGGAAAGTGACTATTATAGGGTGCAAAGTGACACTAATAAAGTGGAAAGTGACATACATGGTTGATTAGAGCCAAAATGTAGAACAAAATTAACTTGTATGAAAGTGGCATTAATAGATGGTAAAATGATGTCAAATTGGATGTATATGATGTTAACATGTTAATTGTAGAAATATATGATGGAAATTGACACTTAGAGGGTGCAAAGTGACTCTAATTTGGTGAAAAATGACTTACATGATTGATTAGAGCCAAATGTGGAAAAAAATTAACTTGTATGAAAGTGGCATTAATAGGTGGTAAAATCACGTCAAATTGGATGTATATGATGTTAACATGTTAATTGTACAAATATATGGTAGAAATTGACACTTATAGGGTGCAAAGTGACTCTAATATACTGAAAAATGACTTACATGGTTGATTAGAGCCAAAATGTGGAACAAAATTAACTTGTATGAAAGTGGCATTAATAGGTGGTAAAAGGATGTCCAATTGGATGTATATGATGTTCACATGTTAATTGCTATATTTATGGTGGAAAATAACTCTTATTAGGTGCAAAATGACTCTAATATGGTGAAACGTGACTTACATGGTTGATTAGAACCAAAATGTGGAACAATATTGACTTATATGAAAGTGGAACTAAGAGGTGGTAAAAGATGTCAAATTGGATGTATATGATGTTGACATGTTAATTATACAAATATATGGTGGAAAGTGACTATTATAGGGTGCAAAGTGACTCTAATATGGTGGAAAGTGACTTACCTGGTTGATTAGAGCCAAAATGTAGAACAAAATTAACTTGTATTAAAGTGGCATTAATAGGTGGTAAAAGGATGTCAAATTGGATGTATATGATGTTAACATGTTAATTGCTATATATATGGTGGAACGTGACTCTTATAGGGTGCAAAGTGACTCTAATATGGTGAAACGTGACTTACATGGTTGATTAGAACAAAATGTGGAACAATATTGACTTATATGAAAGTGGAACTAAGAGGTGGTAAAAGATGTCAAATTGGATGTATATGATGTTAGCATGTTAATTATACAAATATATGGTGGAAAGTGACTATTATAGGGTGCAAAGTTACTTTAATATGGTGGAAAGTGACTTACATGGTTGATTAGAGCCAAAATGTAGAACAAAATTAACTTGTATGAAAGTGGCATTAATAGGTGGTAAAAGGATGTCAAATTGGATGTATATGATGTTCACATGTTAATTGCTATATATATGGTGGTAAGTGACTCTTATAGGGTGCAAAGTATCTCTAATATGGTGAAACATGACTTAAATGGTTGATTAAAACCAAAATGTGGAACAATATTGACTTGTATGAAAGTTAAACTAAGAGCTGGTAAAAGGATGTCAAATTGGATGTATATGATGTTAGCATGTTAATTATACAAATATATGGTGGAAAGTGACTATTATAGGGTGCAAAGTGACTCTAATATTGTGGAAAGTGACTTACGTGGTTGATTAGAGTCAAAATGTAGAACAAAATTAACTTGTATGAACGTGGCATTAATAGGTGGCAAAATGCCGTCAAATTAGATGTATATGATGTTAAGATGTTAATTGTACAAATATATGGTGGAAATTGACACTTATAGGGTGCAAAGTGACTATAATATGGTGAAAAATGACTTACATGGTTGATTAGTGCCAAAATGTGGAAGAAAATTAACTTGTATGAAAGTGGCATTAATAGGTGGTAAAAGAATGTCAAATTTAATGTATATGGTGTTAAAATGTTGATTGCTATATATATGGTGGAAAGTTACTCTTATAGGGTGCAAAGTGACTCTAATATGGTTGAACGTGACTTACTTGGGTTATTAGAACCAAAATGTGGAACAATATTGACTTGTAAGAAAGTGGAACTAAGAGGTGGTAAATATGTCGAATTGGATGTATATTATGTTAGCGTGTTAATTTTACAAATATATGGTGGAAATTTCCACTTATAGGGTGCAAAGTGACTCTAATATAGTGAAAAATGACTTACATGGTTGATTAGAGCCAAAATGTGGAACAAAATTAACTTGTATTAAAGTAGCATTAATTGGTGGAAAAAGGATGTCAAATTGGATGTATATGATTTTCACATGTTAATTGCTATATATATGGTGGTAAGTGACTCTTATAGGGTGCAAAGTGACTCTAATATGGTGAAACGTGACTTACATGGTTGATTAGAACCAAAATATGAAACAATATTGACTTATATGAAAGTGGAACTAAGAAGTGGTAAAAGATGTCAAATTGGATGTATATGATGTTAGCATGTTAATTGTACAAATATATGGTGGAAATTGACACTTATAAGGTGCAAAGTGACTCTAATATGGAGATAAATGACTTACATGGTTGATTAGAGCCAAAATGTGGAACAAAATTAACTTGTATGAAAGTGGCATTAATAGGTGGTAAAAGGATGTCAAATTGGATGTATATGATGTTCACATGTTAATTGCTATATATATGGTGGTAAGTGACTCTTATAGGGTGCAAAGTGACTCTAATATGGTGAAACGTGACTTAAATGGTTGATTAGAACCAAAATGTGGCACAATATTGACTTGTTTGAAAGTGGAACTAAGAGGTGGTAAAATGATGTCAAATTGGATGTGTATGATGTTAGCATGATAATTATACAAATATCTGATGGAAATTGCCACTTATAGGGTGCAAAGTGACTCTAATATGGTGAAAAATGACTTACATCGTTGATTAGAGCCAAAATGTGGAACAAAATTAACTTGTATGAAACTGGCATTAATCGTTGGTAAAAGGATGTCAAATTGGATGTATATGATGTTCACATGTTAATTGCTATATATATAGTGGTAAGTGATTCTTATAGGATGCAAATTGACTCTAATATGGTGAAACGTGACTTAAATGGTTGATTAGAACCAAAATGTGGAACAATATTGACTTGTATGAAAGTGGAACTAAGAGGTGGTAAAAGGATGTCAAATTGGATGTATATGATGTTAACATGTTAATTATACAAATATATGGTGGAAAGTGACTATTATAGAGTGCAAAGTGACTCTAATATGGTGGAAAGTGACATACATGGTTGATTAGAGCCAAAATGTAGAACAAAATTAACTTGTATGAAAGTGGCATTAATAGGTGGTAAAATGATGTCAAATTGGATGTATATGATGTTAACATGTTAATTGGAGAAATATATGATGGAAATTGACACTTATAGGGTGCAAAGTGACTCTAATATGGTGAAAAATGACTTACATGATTGATTAGAGCCAAATGTGGAAAAAAATTAACTTGTATGAAAGTGGCATTAATAGGTGGTAAAATCACGTCAAATTGGATGTATATGATGTTAACATGTTAATTGTACAAATATATGGTGGAAATTGACACTTATAGGGTGCAAAGTGACTCTAATATGCTGAAAAATGACTTACATGGTTGATTAGAGCCAAAATGTGGAACAAAATTAACTTGTATGAAAGTGGCATTAATAGGTGGTAAAACGATGTCCAATTGGATGTATATGATGTTCACATGTTAATTGCTATATTTATGGTGAAAAATAACTCTTATTAGGTGCAAAATGACTCTAATATGGTGAAACGTGACTTACATGGTTGATTAGAACCAAAATGTGGAACAATATTGACTTATATGAAAGTGGAACTAAGAGGTGGTAAAAGATGTCAAATTGGATGTATATGATGTTGACATGTTAATTATACAAATATATGGTGGAAAGTGACTATTATAGGGTGCAAAGTGACTCTAATATGGTGGAAAGTGACTTACCTGGTTGATTAGAGCCAAAATGTAGAACAAAATTAACTTGTATTAAAGTGGCATTAATAGGTGGTAAAAGGATGTCAAATTGGATGTATATGATGTTAACATGTTAATTGCTATATATATGGTGGAACGTGACTCTTATAGGGTGCAAAGTAACTCTAATATGGTGAAACGTGACTTACATGGTTGATTAGAACTAAATGTGGAACAATATTGACTTGTATGAAAGTTGAACTAAGAGGTGGTAAAAGATGTCAAATTGGATGTATATGATGTTAGCATGTTAATTATACAAATATATGGTGGAAAGTGACTATTATAGGGTGCAAAGTTACTCTAATATGGTGGAAAGTGACTTACATGGTTGATTAGAGCCAAAATGTAGAACAAAATTAACTTGTATGAAAGTGGCATTAATAGGTGGTAAAAGGATGTCAAATTGGATGTATATGATGTTCACATGTTAATTGCTATATATATGGTGGTAAGTGACTCTTATAGGGTGCAAAGTATCTCTAATATGGTGAAACATGACTTAAATGGTTGATTAAAACCAAAATGTGGAACAATATTGACTTGTATGAAAGTTGAACTAAGAGCTGGTAAAAGGATGTCAAATTGGATGTATATGAGTACAATTAACATGTTAACATCATATACATCCAATTTGAAATCATTTTACCACCTATTAATGCCACTTTCATGTAAGTTAATTTTGTTCTACATTTTGGCTCTAATCAACCATGTAAGTCACTTTCCACCATATTAGAGTCACTTTGCACCCTATAATAGTCACTTTCCACCATATATTTGTATAATTAACATGTGAACATCATATATATCCAATTTGACATCTTTTACCTCCTCTTAGTTCCACTTTCATATAAGTCAATATTGTTCCATATTTTGGCTCTAATCAACCATGTAAGTCACGTTTCACCATATTAGAGTCATTTTGCACCTTATAAGAGTTATTTTCCACCATAAATATAGCAATTAACATGTGAACATCATATACATCCAATTTGACATCCTTTTACCACCTATTAATGCCACTTTCATACAAGTTAATTTTGTTCCACATTTTGGCTCTAATCAACCATGTAAGTTATTTTTCAGCATATTAGAGTCACTTTGCACCCTATAAGTGTCAATTGCCACCATATATTTGTATAATTAACATGTTAACATCATATACATCCAATTTGACGTGATTTTACCAGCTATTAATGCCACTTTCATACAAGTTAATATTGTTCTACATTTTGGCTCTAATCAACCATGTAAGTCACTTTCCACCATATTAGAGTCACTTTGCACCCTATAAGAGTCACTTTCCACCATATATTTGTATAATTAACATGCTAACATCATATACATCCAATTTGACATCTTTTACCACCTCTTAGTTCCACTTTCATATAAGTCAATATTGTTCCACATTTTGGTTCTAATCAACCATGTAAGTCACGTTTCACCATATTAGAGTCACTTTGCACCCTATAAGAGTCACTTTCCACCATATATATAGCAATTGACATGTTAACATCAAATATATCCAATTTGACATCCTTTTACCACCTATTAATGCCACTTTCATACAAGTTAATTTTTTCCACATTTGGCTCTAATCAACCATGTAAGTCATTTTTTTTTTTTTTTGCTAATTCATGTAAGTCATTTTTCACCATATTAGAGTCACTTTGCACCCTAGAAGTGTCAATTTCCGCCATATATCTGTACAATTAACATGTTAACATCATATACATCCAATTTGAAATCATTTTACCACCTATTAATGCCACTTTCATATAAGTTAATTTTGTTCAACATTTTGGCTCTAATCAACCATGTAAGTCACTTTCCACCATATTAGCGTCACTTTGCACCCTATAATAGTCACTTTCCACCATATATTTGTATAATTAACATGTGAACATCATATACATCCAATTTGACATCTTTTACCTCCTCTTAGTTCCACTTTCATATAAGTCAATATTGTTCCACATTTTGGCTCTAATCAACCATGTAAGTCACGTTTCACCATATTAGAGTCATTTTGCACCTTATAAGAGTTATTTTCCACCATAAATATAGCAATTAACATATGAACATCATATACATCCAATTTGACATCTTTTTACCACCTATTAATGCCACTTTCATACAAGTTAATTTTTTTCCACATTTTGGCTCTAATCAACCATGTAAGTCATTTTTCAGCATATTAGAGTCACTTTGCACCCTATAAGTGTCAATTGCCACCATATATTTGTATAATTAACATGTTAACATCATATACATCCAATTTGACTTGATTTTACCAGCTATTAATGCCACTTTCATACAAGTTAATTTGTTCTATATTTTGGCTCTAATCAACCTTGTAAGTCATTTTTCACCTTATTAGAGTAATTTTGCACCCTACAAGTGTTAATTTCCACCATAATTTTGTACAATTAACATGCTAACATCATATAAATCCAATTTGACATCTTTTACCACCTCTTAGTTCCACTTTCATATAAGTCAATATTGTTCCACATTTTGGTTCTAATCAACCATGCAAGTCACGTTTCACCATATTAGAGTCACTTTGCACACTATAAGAGTCACTTTCCACCATATATATAGCAATTAACATGTTAACATCATATACATCCAATTTGACATCCTTTTACCACCTATTACTGTTCATACAAGTTAATTTTCTTCCACATCTGGCTCTAATCAATCATGTAAGTCATTTTTCACCATATTAGAGTCACTTTGCACCCTATAAGTTTCAATTTCCACCATATATTTGTACAATTAACATGTGAACATCATATACATCCAATTTGACATCATTTTACCACCTATTAATGCCACTTTCATACAAGTTAATTTTGTTCTACATTTTGGCTCTAATCAACCATGTAAGTCACTTTCCACAATATTAGAGTCACTTTGCACCCTTTAATAGTCACTTTCCACCATATATTTGTATAATTAACATGCTAACATCATATACATCCAATTTGACATCCTTTTACCACCTTTTAGTTCCACTTTCATACAAGTCAATATTGTTCCACATTTTGGTTCTAATCAACCATTTAAGTCACGTTTCACCATATTAGAGTCACTTTGCACCCTATAAGAGTCACTTACCACCATATATATAGCAATTAACATGTGAACATCATATACATCCAATTTGACATCCTTTTACCACCTATTAATGCCACTTTCATACAAGTTAATTTTGTTCCACATTTTGTCTCTAATCAACCATGTAAGTCATTTATCACCATATTAGAGTGAATTTGCACCCTATAAGTGTCAATTTCCACCATATAT
This sequence comes from Apium graveolens, assembly GCF_009905375.1. Classification (NCBI taxonomy): domain Eukaryota; kingdom Viridiplantae; phylum Streptophyta; class Magnoliopsida; order Apiales; family Apiaceae; genus Apium; species Apium graveolens. The sequence goes on along the minus strand of NW_027417524.1, from coordinate 118,172 downwards.
TTGTACAATTAACATGCTAACATTATATACATCCAATTTGACATCTTTTACCACCTCTTAGTTCCACTTTCTTATAAGTCAATATTGTTCCACATTTTGGTTTTAATCAACCATGTAAGTCACGTTCAACCATATTAGAGTCACTTTGCACCCTATAAGAGTCACTTTCCACCATATATATAGCAATTAACATGTTAATACCATATACATCCAATTTTACCTCCTTTTACCACTTATTAATGCCACTTTTATACAACTTAATTTTCTTCCACATTTTGGCTCTAATCAACCATGTAAGTCATTTTTCACCAAATTAGAGTCACTTTGCACCCTATAAGTGTCAATTTCCACCATATAATTGTACAATTAACATGTTAACATTATATACGTCCAATTTGACATCATTTTTCCACGTATTAATGCTACTTTCATACAAGTTAATTTTGTTCTACATTTAGGCTCTAATCAACCATGTAAGTCATTTTTCACCATATTAGAGTCATTTTGCACCCTATAAGTGTCAATTTCCACCATAAATTTGTACAATTAACATGCTAACATCATATACATCCAATTTAACATCTTTTACCACCTCTTAGTTCCACTTTCATATAAGTCAATATTGTTCCACATTTTGGTTCTAATCCACCATGTAAGTCACGTTTCACCATATTAGAGTCAGTTTGCACCCTATAAGAGTCACTTTCCACCATATATATAACAATTAACATGTTAACATTATATACATCCAATTTGACATCCTTTTACCACCTATTAATGCCACTTTCATACAAATTAATTTACTCCTACATTTGGCTCTAATCAATTATGTAAATCATTTTTCACCATATTAGAGTCACTTTGGACCCTATAAGTGTCAATTTCCACCATATACTTGTACAATTAACATGTTAACATCATATACATCCAATTTGACATTATTTTACAAACTATTAATGGCACTTTCATACAAGTAAATATTGTTCTACATTTTGGCTCTAATCAACCATGTAAGTCACTTTCTACCATATTAGAGTCACGTTGCACCCTATAATAGTCACTTTCCACCATATATTTGTATAATTAACATGCTAACATCATATACATCCAATTTGACATCTTTTACCACCTCTTAGTTCCACTTTCAAATAAGTCAATATTGTTCCACATTTTGGTTCTAATCAACCATGTAAGTCACGTTTCACCATATTAGAGTCACTTTGCACCCTATAAGAGTCACTTTCCACCATATATATAGCAATTAACATGTTAACATCATATACATCCAATTTGACATCCTTTTACCACCTATTAATGCCACCTTCATACAAGTTAATTTTTTTCCACATTTGGCTCTAATCAATCATGTAAGTCATTTTTCACCATATTAGAGTCACTTTGCACCCTATAAGTGTCAATTTCCACCATATATCTGTACAATTAACATGTTAACATCATATACATCCAATTTGAAATCATTTTGCCACCTATTAATGCCACTTTCATAAAAATTATTTGTTCTACATTTTGGCTCTAATCAACCATGTAAGTCACTTTCCACCATATTAGAGTCACTTTGCACCCTATAATAGTCACTTTCCACCATATATTTGTATAATTAAGATGTGAACATCATATACATCCAATTAGACATCTTTTACCACCTCTTAGTTCCACTTTCATATAAGTCAATATTGTTCCACATTTTGGCTCTAATCAACCATGTAAGTCACGTTTCACCATATTAAAGTCATTTTGCACCTTATAAGAGTTATTTTCCACCATAAATATAGCAATTAACATGTGAACATCATATACATCTAATTTGACATCCTTTTACCACCTATTAATGCCACTTTCATACAAGTTAATTGTGTCACTTTGCACCCTATAAGTGTCAATTGCCACCATATATTTGTACAATTAACATGTTAACATCATATACATCCAATTTGACGTGATTTTACCACCTATTAATGCCACTTTCATAAAAGTTAATTTTGTTCTACATTTTGGCTCTAATCAACTATGTAAGTCATTTTTCACCATATTAGAGTCATTTTGCACCCTATAAGTGTCAATTTCCACCATAAATTTGTACAATTAATATGCAAACATCATATACATCCAATTTGACATCTTTTACCACCTCTTGTTTACACTTTCATATAAGTCAGTATTGTTCCACATTTTGGTTCTAATCAACCATGCAAGTCACGTTTCACCATATTAGTGTCACTTTGTACCCTATAAGAGTCACTTTCTACCATATATATAGCAATTAACATGTTAATATCATATACATCCAATTTGACATCCTTTTATCACCTATTACTGCCACTTTCATACAAGTTAATTTTCTTCCACATTTGGCTCTAATCAATCATGTAAGTCATTTTTCACCATATTAGAGTCACTTTGCACCCTATAAGTGTCAATTTCCACCATATATTTGTACAATTAACATGTTAACATCATATACATCCAATTTGACATCATTTTACCACCTATTAATGCCACTTTCATACAAGTTAATTTTGTTCTACATTTTGGCTCTAATCAACCATGTAAGTCACTTTCCACAATATTAGAGTCACTTTGCACCCTATAATAGTCACTTTCCACCATATATTTGTATAATTAACATGTGAACATCATATACATCCAATTTGACATCATTTTACCACCTAGTAATGCCACTTTCATACAAGTTAATTTTGTTCTACATTTTTGCTCTAATCAACCATGTAAGTCACTTTCCACAATATTAGAGTCACTTTGCACCCTATAATAGTCACTTTCAACCATATATTTGTATAATTAACATGTTAACATCATATACATCCAATTTGACATCCTTTTACCACCTCTTAGTTCCACTTTCATACAAGTCAATATTGTTCCACATTTTGGTTCTAATCAACCATTTAAGTCACGTTTCACCATATTGGAGTTACTTTGCACCCTATAAGAGTCACTTACCACCATATATATAGCAATTAACATGTGAACATCATATACATCCAATTTGACATCCTTTTACCACCTATTAATGCCACTTTCATACAAGTTAATTTTGTTATATATTTTGGCCCTAATCAACCATGTAAGTCACTTTCCACAATATTAGAGTCACTTTGCACCCTATAATAGTCACTTTCCACCATATATTTGTATAATTAACATGCTAACATCATATACATCCAATTTGACATCTTTTACCACCTCTTAGTTCCACTTTCATATAAGTCAATATTGTTCCACATTTTGGTTCTAATCCACCATGTAAGTCACGTTTCACCATATTAGAGTGACTTTGCACCCTATAAGAGTCACTTTCCACCGTATATATAACATTTAACATTTTAACATCCTATACATCCAGTTTGACATCCTTTTACCACCTATTAATGCCACTTTCATACAAGTTAATGTTCTTCCACATTTGGCTCTGATCAATCAAGTAAATCATTTTTCACCATATTAGAGTCACTTTGCACCCTATAAGTGTCAATTTCCACCATATATTTGTACAATTAACATGTTAACATCATATACATCCAATTTGACAATATTCTACCAACTATTAATGCCACTTTCATACAAGTTAATATTGTTCTACATTTTGGCTCTAATCAACCATGTAAGTCACTTTCCACCATATTAGAGTCACTTTGCAACCTATAATAGTCACTTTACACCATATATTTGTATAATTAACATGCTAACATCGTATACATCCAATTTGATATATTTTACCACCTCTTAGTTCCACTTTCATATAAGTCAATATTGTTCCACATTTTGGTTCTAATCAACCATGTAAGTCATGTTTCACCATATTAGAGTCACTTTGCACCCTATAAGAGTCACTTTCCACCATATATATAGCAATTAACATGTTAACATCATATATATCCAATTTGACATCCTTTTACCACCTATTAATGCCACTTTCATACAAGTTAATTTTTTTCCACATTTGGCTCTAATCAATCATGTAAGTCATTTTTCAGCATATTAGAGTCACTTTGCACCCTATAAGTGTCAATTTCCACCATATATCTGTACAATTAACATGTTAACATCATATACATCCAATTTGACTTTATTTTACCACCTATTAATGCCACTTTCATACAAGTTAATTTTGTTCTACATTTTGGCTCTAATCAACCATGTAAGTCACTTTCCACCATATTAGAGTCACTTTGCCCCCTATAATAGTCACTTTCCACCATATATTTGTATAATTAACATGTGAACATTATATACATCCAATTTGACATCTTTTACCACCTCTTAGTTCCACTTTCATATAAGTCAATATTGTTCCATAGTTTGGCTCTAATCAACCATGTAAGTCACGTTTCACCATATTAGATTCATTTTGCACCTTATAAGAGTTATTTTCCACCATAAATATAGCAATTAACATGTGAACATCATATACATCCAATTTGACATCCTTTTACCACCTATTAATGCCACTTTCATACAATTTAATTTTGTTCCACATTTTGGCTCTAATCATCCATGTAAGTCATTTTTCAGCATATTAGAGTCACTTTGCACCCTATAAGTGTCAATTGCCACCATATATTTGTACAATTAACATGTTAACATCATATACATCCAATTTGACGTCATTTTACCACCTATTAATGCCACTTTCATACAAGTTAATTTTGTTCTACATTTTGGCTTTAATCAACCATGTAAGTCATTTTTCACCATATTAGAGTCACTTTGCACCCTATAATAGTTACTTTCCACCATATATTTGTATAATTAACATGTGAAAATCATATACATCCAATTTGACATCTTTTACCACCTCTTAGTTCCACTTTCATATAAGTAAATATTGTTCCATATTTTGGCTCTAATCAACCATGTAAGTCACGTTTCACCATATTAGAGTCATTTTGCACCTTATAAGAGTTATTTTCCACCATAAATATAACAATTAAAATGTGAACATCATATACATCCAATTTGACATCCTTTTACCACCTCTTTGTTCCACTTTCATACAAGTCAATATTGTTCCACATTTTGGTTTTAATCAACCATTTAAGTCACGTTTCACCATATTAGAGTCACTTTGCACCCTATAAGAGTTACTTTTCACCATATATATAGCAATTAACATGTTAACATCATATACATCCAATTTGACATCCTTTTACCACCTATTAATGCCACTTTCATACAAGTTAATTTTTTCCACATTTGGCTCTAATCAATAATGTAAGTCATTTTTTCTATATTAGAGTCACTTTGCACCCTATAAGTCTCAATTTCCACCATATATCTGTACAATTAACATGTTAACATCATATACATCCAATTTTACTTCATTTTACCACCTATTAATGCCACTTTCATACAAGTTAATTTTTTCCACATTTGGCTCTAATCAATAATGTAAGTCATTTTTCTCTATATTAGAGTCACTTTACGTCACATTTCACCATATTAGAGTCACTTTGCACAATATAAGGGTCACTTTCCACCATATATATAACAATTTACATGTTAACATCATATACATCCAATTTGACATCCTTTTACCACCTATTAATGCCACTTTCATACAATTTAATTTTCTTCCACAATTGGCTCTAATCAATCATGTAAATCATTTTTCACCATATTAGAGTCACTTTGCACCCTATAAGTGTCAATTTCCACCATATATCTGTACAATTAACATGCTAACATCATATACATCCAATTTGACTTCATTTTACCACCTATTAATGCCACTTTCATACAAGTTAATTTTGTTCTACATTTTGGCTCTAATCAACCATGTAAGTCACTTTCCACCATATTAGAGTCACTTTGCACCCTATAAGTGTCAATTGCCACCATATATCTGTACAATTAACATGTGAACATCATATACATCCAATTTGACATCCTTTTACCACCTATTAATGCCACTTTCATACAAGTTAATTTTGTTCCACATTTTGGCTCTAATCAACCATGTAAGTCATTTTTCAGCATATTAGAGTCACTTTGAACCCTATAAGTGTCAATTGCCACCATATATTTGTACAATTATCATGTTAACATCATATACATCCAATTTGACGTGATTTTACCACCTATTAATGCCACTTTCATACAAGTTAATTTTGTTCTACATTTTGGCTCTAATCAACCATGTAAGTCACTTTCCACAATATTAGAGTCAGTTTGCACCCAATAATAGTCACTTTCCACCATATATTTGTATAATTAACATGTGAACATCATATATATCCAATTTGACATCCTTTTACCACCTATTAATGCCACTTTCATACAAGTTAATTTTGTTCCACATTTTGGCTCTAATCAACCATGTAAGTTATTTTTCACCATATTAGAGTCACTTTGCACCATATAAGTGTCAATTTCCACCATATATTTGTTAATTAACATGTGAACATCATATACATCCAATTTGACATCTTTTACCACCTCTTAGTTCCACTTTCATATAAGTCAATATTGTTCCACATTTTGGTTCTAATCAACCATGTATGTCACGTTTCACCATATTAGAGTCATTTTGCAACTTATAAGAGTTATTTTCCACCATAAATATAGCAATTAAAATGTGAACATCATATAATCCAATTTGACATCCTTTTACCACCTATTAATGCCACTTTCATACAAGTTAATTTTCTTCCACATTTTGGTTCTAATTAACCATGTAAGTCATTTTTCACCATATTAGAGTCACTTTGCACCCTATAAGTGTCAATTTCCACCATATATTTGTACAATTAACATCTTAACATCATATACATCCAATTTGACATCATTTTACCACCTATTAATTCCACTTTCATACAAGTTAATTTTGTTCTACATTTTGGCTCTAATCAACCATGTAAGTCACTTTCCACAATATTAGAGTCACTTTGCACCCTATAATAGTCACTTTCCATCATATATTTGTATAATTAACATGCTAACATCATATACATCCACTTTGACATCTTTTACCACCTCTTAGTTCCACTTTCATATAAGTCAATATTGTTCCACATTTTGGTTCTAATCAACCATGTAAGTCACGTTTCACCATATTAGAGTCATTTTGCACCTTATAAGAGTTATTTTCCACCATAAATATAGCAATTAACATGTGAACATCATATACATCCAATTTGACATCCTTTTACCACCTATTAATGCCACTTTCATACAAGTTAATTTTCTTCCACATTTTGGCTCTAATCAACCATGTAAGTCATTTTTCACCATATTAGAGTCACTTTGCACCCTATAAGTGTCAATTTCCACCATATATTTGTACAATTAACATCTTAACATCATATACATCCAATTTGACATCATTTTACCACCTATTAATGCCACTTTCATACAAGTTAATTTTGTTCTACATTTTGGGTCTAATCAACCATGTAAGTCACTTTCCACCATATTAGAGTCAATTTGCACCTTATAATAGTCACTTTCTACCATATATTTGTACAATTAACATGCTAACATCATATACATCCAATTTGACATCTTTTACCACCTCTTAGTTCCACTTTCATATGAGTCAATATTGTTCCACATTTTGACTCTAATCGACCATGTAAGTCACGTTTTGCCATATTAGAGTAATTTTGCACCTTATAAGAGTTATTTTCCACCATAAATATAGCAATTAAAATGTTAACATCATATACATCCAATTTGACATCCTTTTACCACCTATCAATGCCACTTTCATACAAGTTAATTTTGTTCCACATTTTGGCTCTAATCAACCAATGTAAGTCATTTTCCACCATATTAGAGTCACTTTGCACCCTATAAGTGTCAATTTCCACCATATAATTGTACAATTAACATGTTAACATTATGAACATCCTATTTGACATTATTTAACCACCTATTAATGCCACTTTCATACAAGTTAATTTTGTTCTACATTTTGGCTCTAATCAACCATGTAAGTCACTTTCCACCATATTAGAGTCACTTTGCGTCCTATAATAGTCACTTTCTACCATATATTTGTATAATTAACATGCTAACATCATATACATCCAATTTGATATCTTTTACCACCTTTTAGTTCCACTTTCATATAAGTCAATATTGTTCCACATTTTGGTTCTAATCAACCAGGTAAGTCACGTTTCACCATATTAGAGTCACTTTGCACCCTATAAGAGTCACGTTCCACCATATATATAGCAATTAACATGTTAACATCATATACATCAAATTTGACATCCTTTTACCACCTATTAATGCCACTTTCATACAAGTTAATTTTGTTCTACATTTTGGCTCTAATCAACCATGTAAGTCACTTTCCACAATATTAGAGTCTCTTTGCACCCTATAATAGTCACTTTCCACCATATATTTGTATAATTAACATGCTAACATCATATACATCCAATTTGACATCCTTTTACCACCTTTTAGTTCCACTTTCCTACAAGTCAATATTGTTCCACATTTTGGTTCTAATCAACCAATTAAGTCACGTTTCACCATATTAGAGTCACTTTGCACCCTATAAGAGTCACTTACCACCATATATATAGCAATTAACATGTGAACATCATATACATCCAATTTGACATCCTTTTACCACCTATTAATGCCACTTTCATACAAGTTAATTTTCTTCCACATTTTGGCTCTAATCAACCATGTAAGTCATTTTCCAGCATATTAGAGTCACTTTGCACCCTATAAGTGTCAATTTCCACCATATATTTGTACAATTAACATGTTAACATCATATACATCCAATTTAACGTGATTTTACCACCTATTAATGCCACATTCATACAAGTTAATTTTTTTCCACATTTGGCTCTAATCAATCATGTATGTCATTTTCACCATATTAGAGTCACTTTGCACCCTATAAGTGTCAATTTCCACCATATATCTGTACAATTAACATGTTAACATCATATACATCCAATTTGACATCATTTTACCACTTATTAATGCCACTTTCATACAAGTTAATTTTGTTCTACATTTTGGCTCTAATCAACCATGTAAGTCACTTTCCACCATATTAGAGTCACTTTGCACCCTATAAGTGTCAATTGCCACCATATATTTGTACAATTAACATGTTAACATCATATACATCCAATTTGACGTGATTTTACCACCTATTAATGCCACTTCCATACAAGTTAATTTTGTTCTACATTTTGGCTCTAATCAACCATGTAAGTCATTTTTCACCATATTAGAGTCATTTTGCACCCTATAAGTGTCGATTTCCACCATAAATTTGTACAATTAACATGATAACAATATACATCCAATTTGACATCTTTTACCACGTCTTAGTTCTACTTTCATATAAGTCAATATTGTTCCACATTTTAGTTCTAATCACCCATGTAAGTCACGTTCAACCATATTAGAGTCACTTTGCACCCTATAAGAGTCACTTTCCACCATATATATAGCAATTAACATGTTAACACCATATACATCCAATTTGACATCCTTTTACCACCTATTAATGCCACTTTCATACAAGTTAATTTTCTTCCACATTTTGGCTCTAATCAATCATGTAAGTCATTTTTCACCATATTAGGGTCACTTTGCACCCTATAAGTGTCAATTTCCACCATATATTTGTACAATTAACATCTTAACATCATATATATCCAATTTAACATCATTTTACCACCTATTAATGCCACTTTCATACAAGTTAATTTTGTTCAACATTTTGGCTCTAATCAACCATGTAAGTCACTTTCCACAATATTAGAGTCACTTTGCACCCTATAATAGTCACTTTCCACCATATATTTGTATAATTAACATGCTAACATCATATACATCCAATTTGACATCCTTTTACCACCTCTTAGTTCCACTTTCCTACAAGTCAATATTGTTCCACATTTTGGTTCTAATCAACCATTTAAGTCACGTTTCACCATATTAGAGTCACTTTGCACCCTATAAGAGTCACTTACCACCATATATATAGCAATTAACATGTGAACATCATATACATCCAATTTGACATCCTTTTACCACCTATTAATGCCACTTTCATACAAGTTAATTTTCTTCCACATTTTGGCTCTAATCAACCATGTAAGTCATTTTTCAGCATATTAGAGTCACTTTGCACCCTATAGGTGTCAATTTCCACCATATATTTGTACAATTAACATGTTAACATCATATACATCCAATTTAACGTGATTTTACCACCTATTAATGCCATATTCATACAAGTTAATTTTTTTCCACATTTGGCTCTAATCAATCATGTATGTCATTTTCACCATATTAGAGTCACTTTGCACTCTATAAGTGTCAATTTCCACCATATATCTGTACAATTAACATGTTAACATCATATACATCCAATTTGACATCATTTTACCACTTATTAATGCCACTTTCATACAAGTTAATTTTGTTCTACATTTTGGCTCTAATCAACCATGTAAGTCACTTTCCACCATATTAGAGTCACTTTGCACCCTATAAGTGTCAATTGCCACCATATATTTGTACAATTAACATGTTAACATCATATACATCCAATTTGACGTGATTTTACCACCTATTAATGCCACTTCCATACAAGTTAATTTTGTTCTACATTTTGGCTCTAATCAACCATGTAAGTCATTTTTCACCATATTAGAGTCATTTTGCACCCTATAAGTGTCAATTTCCACCATAAATTTGTACAATTAACATGATAACAATATACATCCAATTTGACATCTTTTACCACGTCTTAGTTCTACTTTCATATAAGTCAATATTGTTCCACATTTTGGTTCTAATCACCCATGTAAGTCACGTTCAACCATATTAGAGTCACTTTGCACCCTATAAGAGTCACTTTCCACCATATATATAGCAATTAACATGTTAACACCATATACATCCAATTTGACATCCTTTTACCACCTATTAATGCCACTTTCATACAAGTTAATTTTCTTCCACATTTTGGCTCTAATCAACCATGTAAGTCATTTTTCACCATATTAGGGTCACTTTGCACCCTATAAGTGTCAATTTCCACCATATATTTGTACAATTAACATATTAACATCATATATATCCAATTTAACATCATTTTACCACCTATTCCTGAGGAAGAAGAAATTACTGATGAAAAGGATGATCTTGCTCTGACTTCAAGAAAAGTTCTTAAAACAACCTCTGACATGGCTCAAGTTGTTCAGAGTCAAGAAATTGTAAGTTCTGATATTCAGAAGAAGCAAGTAACCTCTGACATAGCTCAAGTTAACTTGATATCAGAAAATAGATCAAAGACACTCCTACCAGGATTCACTAAAGCAAAACAGACTCAATCTTTGAAGACTACTGCAAGTGGTTTTGAAGCAAGAGTAGTTAGTGGAAAGGAAGCTAGAGATAAAACTGGATTGGGAAGTGCTGATGAAAGAAGAGTACACAACACTACCAATGATCCAACTTCCTTGAGTGAACCAGGTATTGGAGCAACTCCTGAGAGATTGAATCAACTGGAATCTGTACAGATGGTTTACCATACCTACTTGAAAGAATACATCATGTTGTATTTCATGACAGATGGTAGGGTTTATCATATAAGACAAAATGCCATTCCATTGAAGTATTTTGAAGAATTGGAGCATGTACTTTTCTTACTTCAAGTGGATGACAGAATAACAGGGATTGCTGCAAACTACTTAAAAGAACATATTTAGAGACAGAAAAGGCTTTATTCTGTTAAGTCTGACAGCATATATGTTCCAAAGTACAGAGATCACAATGGTGATATTGTTGATATGAAGCCTAATACTGCACAGATCAGAACATATCTTGGTATTAAGGGACTTGAATTCAATCTAGAGTCTGACAAAGCTTATGTCATAAGACTAGATCAGGAGTTGAGAAAAGCAAAGATCAATGATCTCAGAGCTGCAATCTTTCAAACTGGTGAAGATACTGCAGAGCTTAAAGATGTCAAAAGGAGAATGATTGATGAACTCAGATATGCTGAGAAATGTTTGTTGAAGAACTATCTCAGAACAAATCCTGACATCAGAGAGATCAGAAAATGATGAAGCCAAGTCGAAGATCTACAACTGCTTAAATTCTGATATTTATACAGACTGAAGTTGTTATCAGAAGTTGAAATTGGTAAAAGCTTTAAGGACTGTAAGTCGTAGTTATCTAGTCTAATTCTCATGCATTTGTACTTAATGTTTTTGACATCATCAAATATCTGTTAAACTTGTATATTATGTTAATTTACAAGTTGGGGGAGATTGATAGATATATTTGATAATGTCATGGGTAATATGTTTTATGTTTAGTTTTCAGATCTTACTTGAACATGATAAATCAGTACTTAACTGTTGATCAGTACTTATACTGGAAGTCAGGACTTAAGGATATCAGTACTTATGTTATCAGGAGATAATCATCAGAAGATAGATATCAAAACTTAAGTGCTGAAGGACGATCAGATAAGGACAGTAGCTGATTAAAGGAAAGAAGATCAAGATAAACATAAGAAGAGATATGCATGAAGAAGGAATTCTGTAAAGAATGGAATACTTGGAAGAAAAGATATCTGATTGATATATTTTAGGAAGCATAATTATATTCCATATCAATTAGCGATTATCTTGTAACTGTGTAGTATATAAACACAAACATAGGGTTTACACTATAAGTGTTATCATTATTAGAGAAGCTTATTCATTGTAATCCTAGCAGCTCTCGTGATATTTGTTCATCATTGAGAGGTAACAGTTCCATACTGTAACAGAGTTTATTGTTTCAATAAAGTTTGTTTTCTGTTACTTAAGTTCTTAAAGTTCGATTTGAGTGTACTATACACTATATTCACCCCATCTACAGTGTGTGTGTGTGACCTAACAGTCACTTTGCACCCTATAAGTGTCAATTTCCGCCATAAATTTGTACAATTAACATGCTAACATCATATACATCCAATTTGACATCTTTTACCACCTCTTAGTTCCACTTTCATATAAGTCAATATTGTTCCACATTTTGGTTCTAATCCACCATGTAAGTCACATTTAACCATATTAGAGTCACTTTGCACCCTATAAGAGTCACTTTCCACCATATATATAACAATTAACATGTTAACATCATATACATCCAATTTGACATCCTTTTACCACCTATTAATGCCACTTTCATACAATTTAATTTTCTTCCACATTTGGCTCTAATCAATCATGTAAATCATTTTTCACCATATTAGAGTCACTTTGCACCCTATAAGTGTCAATTTCCAACATATATTTGTACAATTAACATGTTAACATCATATACATCCAATTTGACATTATTTTACCACCTATTAATGCCACTTTCATACAAGTTAATTTTGTTCTACATTTTGACTCTAATCAACCATGTAAGTCACTTTCCACCATATGAGAGTTACTTTGCACCCTATAATAGTCACTTTCCACCATATATTTGTATAATTAACATGCTAACATCATATACATCCAATTTGACATCTTTTACCACCTCTTAGTTCCACTTTCATATAAGTCAATATTGTTCCACATTTTGGTTCTAATCAACCATGTAAGTCACGTTTCACCATATGCAAGTCACTTTGCACCCTATAAGAGTCACTTTCCACCATATATATAGCAATTAACATGTTAACATCATATACATCCAATTTGACATCCTTTTACCACCTATTAATGCCACTTTCATACAAGTTAATTTTGTTCCACATTTTGGCTCTAATCAACCATGTAAGTCATTTTTCAGCATATTAGAGTCACTTTGCACCCTATAAGTGTCAATTTCCACCATATATTTGTACAATTAACATGTTAACATCATATACATCCAATTTGACGTGATTTTACCACCTATTAATGCCACTTTCATACAAGTTAATTTTGTTCTACATTTTGGCTCTAATCAACCATGTAAGTCACTTTCCACCATATTAGAGTCACTTTGCACCCTATAATAGTCACTTTCCACCATATATTTGTATAATTAACATGTGAACATCATATACATCCAATTTGACATCATTTTACCACCTACTAATGTCACTTTCATACAAGTTAATTTTGTTCTATATTTTGGCTCTAATCAACCATGTAAGTCACTTTCCACCATATTAGAGTCACTTTGCACCCTGTAATAGTCACTTTCCACCATATATTTGTATAATTAACATGCTAACATCATATACATCCAATTTGACATCTTTTACCACCTCTTAGTTCCACTTTCATATAAGTCAATATTGTTCCACATTTTGGTTCTAATCAACCATGCAAGTCACGTTTCACCATATTAGAGTCACTTTGCACCCTATAAGAGTCACTTTCCACCATATATATAGCAATTAACAGGTTAACATCATATACATCCAATTTGACCTCTTTTGCCACCTATTAATGCCACTTTGATACAAGTTAATTTTTTTCCACATTTGGCTCTAATCAATCATGTAAGTCATTTTTCACCATATTAGAGTCACTTTGCACCCTATAAGTGTCAATTTCCACCATATATCTGTACAATTAACATGTTAACATCATATACATCCAATTTGACATCATTTTACCACCTATTAATGCCACTTTTATACAAGTTAATTTTGTTCTACATTTTGGCTCTAATCAACCATGTAAGTCACTTTCCACCATATTAGAGTCACTTTGCACCCTATAATAGTCACTTTCCACCATATATTTGTATAATTAACATGTGAACATCATATACATCCAATTTGACATCATTTTACCACCTACTAATGTCACTTTCATACAAGTTAATTTTGTTCTATATTTTGGCTCTAATCAACCATGTAAGTCACTTTCCACCATATTAGAGTCACTTTGCACCCTGTAATAGTCACTTTCCACCATATATTTGTATAATTAACATGCTAACATCATATACATCCAATTTGACATCTTTTACCACCTCTTAGTTCCACTTTCATATAAGTCAATATTGTTCCACATTTTGGTTCTAATCAACCATGCAAGTCACGTTTCACCATATTAGAGTCACTTTGCACCCTATAAGAGTCACTTTCCACCATATATATAGCAATTAACAGGTTAACATCATATACATCCAATTTGACCTCTTTTGCCACCTATTAATGCCACTTTGATACAAGTTAATTTTTTTCCACATTTGGCTCTAATCAATCATGTAAGTCATTTTTCACCATATTAGAGTCACTTTGCACCCTATAAGTGTCAATTTCCACCATATATCTGTACAATTAACATGTTAACATCATATACATCCAATTTGACATCATTTTACCACCTATTAATGCCACTTTTATACAAGTTAATTTTGTTCTACATTTTGGCTCTAATCAACCATGTAAGTCACTTTCCACCATATTAGAGTCACTTTGCACCCTATAATAGTCACTTTCCACCATATATTTGTATAATTAACATGTGAACATCATATACATCCAATTTGACATCATTTTACCACCTATTAATGCCACTTTCATACAAGTTAATTTTGTTCTACATTTTGGCTCTAATCAACCATGTAAGTCACTTTCCACCATATTAGTGTCACTTTGCACCTTGTAATAGTCACTTTCCACCATATATTTGTATAATTAACATGTGAACATCATATACATCCAATTTGACATCCTTTTACCACCTCTTAGTTCCACTTTCATACAAGTCAATATTGTTCCACATTTTGGTTCTAATCAACCATTTAAGTCACATTTCACCATATTAGAGTCATTTTGCACCCTATAAGAGTCACTTACCACCATATATATAGCAATTAACATGTGAACATCATATACATCCAATTTGACATCCTTTTACCACCTATTAATGCCACTTTCATACAAGTTAATTTTGTTCTACATTTTGGCTCTAATCAACCATGCATGTCATTTATCACCATATTAGAGTCACTTTGCACCCTATAAGTGTCAATTTCCACCATAAATTTGTACAATTAACATGCTAACATCATATACATCCAATTTGACATCTTTTACCATCTCTTAGTTCGCCTTTTATATAAGTCAATATTGTTCCACATTTTGGCTCTAATCAACCATGTAAATCAATTTTCACCATATTAGAGTCATTTTGCACCCTATAAGTGTCAATTTCCACCATAAATTTGTACAATTAACATGCTGACATCATATACATCCAATTTGACAACTTTTACCACCTCTTAGTTCCACTTTCTTATAAGTCAATATTGTTCCACATTTTGGTTCTAATCAACCATGCAAGTCACGTTTCACCATATTAGAGTCACTTTGCACCCTATAAGAGTCACTTTCCACCATATATATAACAATTAACATGTTAACATCATATACATCCAATTTGACATCCTTTTACCACCTATTAATGCAACTTTCATACAATTTAATTTTCTTCCACATTTGGCTCTAATCAATCATGTAAATCATTTTTCACCATATTAGAGTCACTTTGCACCCTATAAGTGTCAATTTCCACCATATATTTGTACAATTATTATGTTAACATCATATACATCCAATTTGACATTATTTTACCACCTATTAATGCCACTTTTATACAAGTTAATTTTGTTCTACATTTCGGCTCTAATTAACCATGTAAGTCACTTTCCACCATATTAGAGTCACTTTGCACCCTATAATAGTCACTTTCCACCATATATTTGTATAATTAACATGCTAACATCATATACATCCAATTTGACATCTTTTACCACCTCTTAGTTCCACTTTCATATAAGTCAATATTGTTCCACATTTTGGTTCTAATCAACCATGTAAGTCACGTTTCACCATATGCGAGACACTTTGCACCCTATAAGAGTCACTTTCCACCATATATATAGCAATTAACATGTTAACATCATATACATCCAATTTGACATCCTTTTACCACATATTAATGCCACTTTCATACAAGTTAATTTTGTTCCACATTTTGGCTCTAATCAACCATGTAAGTCATTTTTCGGCATATTAGAGTCACTTTGCACCTTATAAGTGCCAATTTCCACCATATATTTGTACAATTAACATGTTAACATCATATACATCCAATTTGACGTGAATTTACCACCTATTAATGCCACTTTCATACAAGTTAATTTTTTTCCACATTTGGCTCTAATTAATCATGTAAGTCATTTTTCACCATATTAGAGTCACTTTGCACCCTATAAGTCAATTTCCACCATATATCTGTACAATTAACATGTTAACATCATATACATCCAATTTGACATCATTTTACCACCTATTAATGCCACTTTCATACAAATTAATTTTGTTCTACATTTTGGCTCTTATCAACCATGTATATCACTTTCCACAATATTAGACTCACTTTGCACCCTATAATAGTCACTTTCCACCATATATTTGTATAATTAACATGTGAACATCATATACATCCAATTTGACATCCTTTTACCACCTAGTAATGCCACTTTCATACAAGTTAATTTTGTTCCATATTTTGGCTCTAATCAACCGTGTAAGTCATTCATCACCATATTGGAGTCACTTTGCATCCTATAAGTGTTAATTTCCACCATATATTTGTACAATTAACATGCTAACATCATATACATCCAATTTGACATCTTTTACCACCTCTTAGTTCCACTTTCTTATAAGTCAATATTGTTCCACATTTTGGGTCTCATCAACCATGTAAGTCACTGTCCACCATATTAGAGTCACTTTGCACCCTATAATAGTCATTTTCCACCATATATTTGTATAATTAACATGTGAACATCATATACATCCAATTTGACATCATTTTACCACCTACTAATGCCACTTTCATACATATTAATTTTGTTCTACATTTTGGCTCTAATCAACCATGTAAGTCACTTCCCACCATATTAGAGTCACTTTGCACCCTGTAATAGTCACTTTCCACCATATATTTGTATAATTAACATGTGAACATCATATACATCCAATTTGACATCTTTTACCACCTCTTAGTTCCACTTTCATATAAGTCAATATTGTTACACATTTTGGTTCTAATCAACCATGTAAGTCACGTTTCACCATATTAGAGTCATTTTGCACCTTATAAGAGTTATTTTCCACCATAAATATAGCAATTAACATGTGAACATCATCTACATCCAATTTTACATCCTTTTACCACCTATTAATGCCACTTTCATACAAGTTAATTGTGTTCCACATTTTGGCTCTAATCAATCATGTAAGTCATTTTTCACCACATTAGAGTCACTTTGCACCCTATAAGCGTCAATTGCTACCATATATTTGTACAATTAACATGTTAATATCATATACATCCAATTTGACGTGATTTTACCACCTATTAATGCAACTTTCATACAAGTTAATTTTGTTCTACATTTTGGCTCTAATCAACCATGTAAGTCATTTTTCACAATATTAGAGTCATTTTGCACCCTATAAGTGTCAATTTCCACCATAAATTTGTACAATTAACATTCTGACATCATATACATCCGATTTGACAACTTTTATCACCTCTTAGTTCCACTTTCATATAAGTCAATATTGTTCCACATTTTGGTTCTATTCAACCATGCAAGTCACGTTTCACCATATTAGAGTCAATTTGCACCCTATAAGAGTCACTTTCCACCATATATATAGCAATTAACATGTTAACATCATATACATCCAATTTGACATCTTTTTACCACCTATTACTGCCACTTTCATACAAGTTAATTTTCTTCCACATTTGGCTCTAATCAATCATGTAAGTTATTTTTCACCATATTAGAGTCACTTTTCACCCTATAAGTGACAATTTCCACCATATATTTGTACAATTAACATGTTAACATCATATACATCCAATTTGACATCATTTTACCACCTATTAATGCTACTTTCATACAAGTTAATTTTGTTCTACATTTTGGCTCTAATCAACCATGTAAGTCACTTTCCACAATATTAGAGTCACTTTGCACCCTATAATAGTCACTTTCCACCATATATTTGTATAATTAATATGCTAACATCATATACATCCAATTTGACATCCTTTTACCACCTCTTAGTTCCACTTTCATACAAGTCAATATTGTTCCACATTTTGGTTCTAATCAACCATTTAAGTCACGTTACACCATATTAGAGTCATTTTGCACCCTATAAGAGTCACTTACCACCATATATATAGCAATTAACATGTGAACATCATATACATCCAATTTGACTTCCTTTTACCACCTATTAATGCCACTTTCATACAAGTTAATTTTGTTCTAAATTTTGGCTCTAATCCACAATGTAAGTCATTTATCACCATATTAGAGTCACTTTGCACCCGATAAGTGTCAATTTCCACCATAAATTTGTACAATTAACATGCTAACATCATATACATCCAATTTGACATCTTTTACCACCTCTTAGTTCCACTTTCATATAAGTCAATATTGTTCCACATTTTGGTTCTAATCAACCATGCAAGTCACATTTCACCATATTAGAGTCACTTTGCACCCTATAAGAGTCACTTTCCACCATATATATAGCAATTAACATGTTAACATCATATACATCCAATTTGACATCCTTTTACCACCTATTACTGCCACTTTCATACAATTTAATTTTCTTCCACGTTTGGCTCTAATCAATCATGTAAGTCATTTTTCACCATATTAGAGTCACTTTGCACCCTATAAGTGACAATTTCCACCATATATTTGTACAATTAACATGTTAACATCATATACATCCAATTTGACATCATTTTACCACCTATTAATGCCACTTTCATACAAGTTAATTTTGTTCTACATTTTGGCTCTAATAAACCATGTAAGTCATTTATCACCATATTAGAGTCACTTTGCACCCTATAAGTGTCAGTTTCCACCATAAATTTGTACAATTAACATGCTAACATCATATACATCCAATTTGACATCTTTTACCACCTCTTAGTTCCACTTTCATATAAGTCAATATTGTTCCACATTTTGGTTCTAATTAACCATGCAAGTCACGTTTCACCATATTAGAGTCACTTTGCACCCCATAAGAGTCACTTTCCACCATATATATAGCAATTAACATGTTAACATCATATACATCCAATTTGACATCCTTTTACCACCTATTACTGCCACTTTCATACAATTTAATTTTCTTCCACATTTGGCTCTAATCAATCATGTAAGTCATTTTTCATCATATTAGAGTCACTTTGCACCCTATAAGTGACAATTTCCACCATATATTTGTACAATTAACATGTTAACATCATATACATCCAATTTGACATCATTTTACCACCTATTAATGCCACTTTCAAACAAGTTAATTTTGTTCTATATTTTGGCTCTAATCAACCATGTAAGTCACTTTCCACAATATTAGAGTCACTTTGCACCCTATAATAGTCACTTTCCACCATATATTTGTATAATTAACATGCTAACATCATATACATCCAATTTGACATCCTTTTACCACCTCTTAGTTCCACTTTCATACAAGTCAATATTGTTCCACATTTTGGTTCTAATCAACCATTTAAGTCACGTTTTACCATATTAGAGTCATTTTGCACCCTATAAGAGTCACTTACCACCATATATATATATAGCAATTAACATGTGAACATCATATACATCCAATTTGACATCCTTTTACCACCTATTAATGCCACTTTCATACAAGTTAATTTTGTTCTACATTTTGGCTTTAATCAACCATGTAAGTCATATATCACCATATTAGAGTCACTTTGCACCCTATAAGTGTCAATTTCCACCATAAATTTGTACAATTAACATGCTAACATCATATAAATCCAATTTGACATCTTTTACCACCTCTTAGTTCCACTTTCATATAAGTCAATATTGTTCCACATTTTGGTTCTAATCCACCATGTAAGTCACATTTAACCATATTAGAGTCACTTTGCACCCTATAAGAGTCACTTTCCACCATATATATAATAATTAACATGTTAACATCATATACATCCAATTAGACATCCTTTTACCACCTATTAATGCCACTTTCATACAATTTAATTTTCTTCCACATTTCGCTCTAATCAATCATGTAAATCATTTTTCACCATATTAGAGTCACTTTGCACCCTATAAGTATCAATTTCCACCATATAATTGTACAATTAACATGTTAACATCATATACATCCAATTTAACATTATTTTACCACCTATTAATGCCACTTTCATACAAGTTAATTTTGTTCTACATTTTGACTCTAATCAACCATGTAAGTCACTTTCCACCATATTAGAGTCACTTTGCACCCTATAATAGTCACTTTCCACCATATATTTGTATAATTAACATGCTAACATCATATACATCCAATTGGACATCTTTTACCACCTCTTAGTTCCACTTTCATATAAGTCAATATTGTTCCACATTTTGGTTCTAATCAACCATGCAAGTCACGTTTCACCATATTAGAGTCACTTTGCACCCTATAAGAGTCACTTTCCACCATATATATAGCAATTAACAGGTTAACATCATATACATCCAATTTGACCTCTTTTGCCACCTATTAATGCCACTTTGATACAAGTTAATTTTTTTCCACATTTGGCTCTAATCAATCATGTAAGTCATTTTTCACCATATTAGAGTCACTTTGCACCCTATAAGTGTCAATTTCCACCATATATCTGTACAATTAACATGTTAACATCATATACATCCAATTTGACATCATTTTACCACCTATTAATGCCACTTTTATACAAGTTAATTTTGTTCTACATTTTGGCTCTAATCAACCATGTAAGTCACTTTCCACCATATTAGAGTCACTTTGCACCCTATAATAGTCACTTTCCACCATATATTTGTATAATTAACATGTGAACATCATATACATCCAATTTGACATCATTTTACCACCTATTAATGCCACTTTCATACAAGTTAATTTTGTTCTACATTTTGGCTCTAATCAACCATGTAAGTCACTTTCCACCATATTAGTGTCACTTTGCACCTTGTAATAGTCACTTTCCACCATATATTTGTATAATTAACATGTGAACATCATATACATCCAATTTGACATCTTTTACCACCTCTTAGTTCCACTTTCATAGAAGTCAATATTGTTACACATTTTGGTTCTAATCAACCATGTAAGTCACGTTTGACCATATTAGAGTCATTTTGCACCTTATAAGAGTTATTTTCCACCATAAATATAGCAATTAACATGTGAACATCATATACATCCAATTTGACATCCTTTTACCACCTATTAATGCCACTTTCATACAAGTTAATTGTGTTCCACATTTTGGCTCTAATCAATCATGTAAGTCATTTTTCACCATATTAGAGTCACTTTGCACCCTATAAGCGTTAATTGCCACCATATATTTGTACAATTAACATGTTAAAATCATATACATCCAATTTGATGTGATTTTACCACCTTTTAATGTCACTTTCATAAAAGTTAATTTTGTTCTACATTTTGGCTCTAATCAACCATGTAAGGTAATTTTCACCATATAAGAGTCATATTGCACCCTATAAGTGTCAATTTCCACCATAAATTTGTACAATTAACATGCTGACATCATATACATCCAATTTGACAACTTTTACCACCTCTTAGTTCCACTTTCTTATAAGTCAATATTGTTCCACATTTTGGTTCTAATCAACCATGCAAGTCACGTTTCACCATGTTAGAGTCACTTTGCACCCTATAAGAGTCACTTTCCACCATATATATAGCAATTAACATGTTAACATCATATACATCCAATTTGACATCCTTTTACCACCTATTACTGCCACTTTCATACAATTTAATTTTCTTCAACATTTGGCTCTAATCAATCATGTAAGTCATTTTTCACCATATTAGAGTCACTTTGCACCCTATAAGTGACAATTTCCACCATATATTTGTACAATTAACATGTTAACATCGTATACATCCAATTTGACATCATTTTACCACCTATTAATGCCACTTTCATACAAGTTAATTGTGTTCTATATTTTGGCTCTAATCAACCATGTAAGTCACTTTCCACAATATTAGAGTCATTTTGCACCCTATAATAGTCACTTTCAACCATATATTTGTATAATTAACATGCTAACATCATATACATCCAATTTGACATCCTTTTACCACCTCTTAGTTCCACTTTCATACAAGTCAATATTGTTCCACATTTTGGTTCTAATCAACCATTTAAGTCACATTTCACCATATTAGAGTCATTTTGCACCCTATAAGAGTCACTTACCACCATATATATAGCAATTAACATGTGAACATCATATATATCCAATTTGACATCCTTTTACCACCTATTAATGCCACTTTCATACAAGTTAATTTTGTTCTACATTTTGGCTCTAATCAACCATGCATGTCATTTATCACCATATTAGAGTCACTTTGCACCCTATAAGTGTCAATTTCCACCATAAATTTGTACAATTAACATGCTAACATCATATACATCCAATTTGACATCTTTTACCATCTCTTAGTTCGCCTTTTATATAAGTCAATATTGTTCCACATTTTGGCTCTAATCAACCATGTAAATCAATTTTCACCATATTAGAGTCATTTTGCACCCTATAAGTGTCAATTTCCACCATAAATTTGTACAATTAACATGCTGACATCATATACATCCAATTTGACAACTTTTACCACCTCTTAGTTCCACTTTCTTATAAGTCAATATTGTTCCACATTTTGGTTCTAATCAACCATGCAAGTCACGTTTCACCATATTAGAGTCACTTTGCACCCTATAAGAGTCACTTTCCACCATATATATAACAATTAACATGTTAACATCATATACATCCAATTTGACATCCTTTTACCACCTATTAATGCAACTTTCATACAATTTAATTTTCTTCCACATTTGGCTCTAATCAATCATGTAAATCATTTTTCACCATATTAGAGTCACTTTGCACCCTATAAGTGTCAATTTCCACCATATATTTGTACAATTATTATGTTAACATCATATACATCCAATTTGACATTATTTTACCACCTATTAATGCCACTTTTATACAAGTTAATTTTGTTCTACATTTCGGCTCTAATTAACCATGTAAGTCACTTTCCACCATATTAGAGTCACTTTGCACCCTATAATAGTCACTTTCCACCATATATTTGTATAATTAACATGCTAACATCATATACATCCAATTTGACATCTTTTACCACCTCTTAGTTCCACTTTCATATAAGTCAATATTGTTCCACATTTTGGTTCTAATCAACCATGTAAGTCACGTTTCACCATATGCGAGACACTTTGCACCCTATAAGAGTCACTTTCCACCATATATATAGCAATTAACATGTTAACATCATATACATCCAATTTGACATCCTTTTACCACATATTAATGCCACTTTCATACAAGTTAATTTTGTTCCACATTTTGGCTCTAATCAACCATGTAAGTCATTTTTCGGCATATTAGAGTCACTTTGCACCTTATAAGTGCCAATTTCCACCATATATTTGTACAATTAACATGTTAACATCATATACATCCAATTTGACGTGAATTTACCACCTATTAATGCCACTTTCATACAAGTTAATTTTTTTCCACATTTGGCTCTAATTAATCATGTAAGTCATTTTTCACCATATTAGAGTCACTTTGCACCCTATAAGTCAATTTCCACCATATATCTGTACAATTAACATGTTAACATCATATACATCCAATTTGACATCATTTTACCACCTATTAATGCCACTTTCATACAAATTAATTTTGTTCTACATTTTGGCTCTTATCAACCATGTATATCACTTTCCACAATATTAGACTCACTTTGCACCCTATAATAGTCACTTTCCACCATATATTTGTATAATTAACATGTGAACATCATATACATCCAATTTGACATCCTTTTACCACCTAGTAATGCCACTTTCATACAAGTTAATTTTGTTCCATATTTTGGCTCTAATCAACCGTGTAAGTCATTCATCACCATATTGGAGTCACTTTGCATCCTATAAGTGTTAATTTCCACCATATATTTGTACAATTAACATGCTAACATCATATACATCCAATTTGACATCTTTTACCACCTCTTAGTTCCACTTTCTTATAAGTCAATATTGTTCCACATTTTGGGTCTCATCAACCATGTAAGTCACTGTCCACCATATTAGAGTCACTTTGCACCCTATAATAGTCATTTTCCACCATATATTTGTATAATTAACATGTGAACATCATATACATCCAATTTGACATCATTTTACCACCTACTAATGCCACTTTCATACATATTAATTTTGTTCTACATTTTGGCTCTAATCAACCATGTAAGTCACTTCCCACCATATTAGAGTCACTTTGCACCCTGTAATAGTCACTTTCCACCATATATTTGTATAATTAACATGTGAACATCATATACATCCAATTTGACATCTTTTACCACCTCTTAGTTCCACTTTCATATAAGTCAATATTGTTACACATTTTGGTTCTAATCAACCATGTAAGTCACGTTTCACCATATTAGAGTCATTTTGCACCTTATAAGAGTTATTTTCCACCATAAATATAGCAATTAACATGTGAACATCATCTACATCCAATTTTACATCCTTTTACCACCTATTAATGCCACTTTCATACAAGTTAATTGTGTTCCACATTTTGGCTCTAATCAATCATGTAAGTCATTTTTCACCACATTAGAGTCACTTTGCACCCTATAAGCGTCAATTGCTACCATATATTTGTACAATTAACATGTTAATATCATATACATCCAATTTGACGTGATTTTACCACCTATTAATGCCACTTTCATACAAGTTAATTTTGTTCTACATTTTGGCTCTAATCAACCATGTAAGTCATTTTTCACAATATTAGAGTCATTTTGCACCCTATAAGTGTCAATTTCCACCATAAATTTGCACAATTAACATTCTGACATCATATACATCCGATTTGACAACTTTTATCACCTCTTAGTTCCACTTTCATATAAGTCAATATTGTTCCACATTTTGGTTCTATTCAACCATGCAAGTCACGTTTCACCATATTAGAGTCAATTTGCACCCTATAAGAGTCACTTTCCACCATATATATAGCAATTAACATGTTAACATCATATACATCCAATTTGACATCTTTCTACCACCTATTACTGCCACTTTCATACAAGTTAATTTTCTTCCACATTTGGCTCTAATCAATCATGTAAGTCATTTTTCACCATATTAGAGTCACTTTTCACCCTATAAGTGACAATTTCCACCATATATTTGTACAATTAACATGTTAACATCATATACATCCAATTTGACATCATTTTACCACCTATTAATGCTACTTTCATACAAGTTAATTTTGTTCTACATTTTGGCTCTAATCAACCATGTAAGTCACTTTCCACAATATTAGAGTCACTTTGCACCCTATAATAGTCACTTTCCACCATATATTTGTATAATTAATATGCTAACATCATATACATCCAATTTGACATCCTTTTACCACCTCTTAGTTCCACTTTCATACAAGTCAATATTGTTCCACATTTTGGTTCTAATCAACCATTTAAGTCACGTTACACCATATTAGAGTCATTTTGCACCCTATAAGAGTCACTTACCACCATATATATAGCAATTAACATGTGAACATCATATACATCCAATTTGACTTCCTTTTACCACCTATTAATGCCACTTTCATACAAGTTAATTTTGTTCTACATTTTGGCTCTAATCCACAATGTAAGTCATTTATCACCATATTAGAGTCACTTTGCACCCGATAAGTGTCAATTTCCACCATAAATTTGTACAATTAACATGCTAACATCATATACATCCAATTTGACATCTTTTACCACCTCTTAGTTCCACTTTCATATAAGTCAATATTGTTCCACATTTTGGTTCTAATCAACCATGCAAGTCACATTTCACCATATTAGAGTCACTTTGCACCCTATAAGAGTCACTTTCCACCATATATATAGCAATTAACATGTTAACATCATATACATCCAATTTGACATCCTTTTACCACCTATTACTGCCACTTTCATACAATTTAATTTTCTTCCACGTTTGGCTCTAATCAATCATGTAAGTCATTTTTCACCATATTAGAGTCACTTTGCACCCTATAAGTGACAATTTCCACCATATATTTGTACAATTAACATGTTAACATCATATACATCCAATTTGACATCATTTTACAACCTATTAATGCCACTTTCATACAAGTTAATTTTGTTCTACATTTTGGCTCTAATAAACCATGTAAGTCATTTATCACCATATTAGAGTCACTTTGCACCCTATAAGTGTCAGTTTCCACCATAAATTTGTACAATTAACATGCTAACATCATATACATCCAATTTGACATCTTTTACCACCTCTTAGTTCCACTTTCATATAAGTCAATATTGTTCCACATTTTGGTTCTAATTAACCATGCAAGTCACGTTTCACCATATTAGAGTCACTTTGCACCCCATAAGAGTCACTTTCCACCATATATATAGCAATTAACATGTTAACATCATATACATCCAATTTGACATCCTTTTACCACCTATTACTGCCACTTTCATACAATTTAATTTTCTTCCACATTTGGCTCTAATCAATCATGTAAGTCATTTTTCATCATATTAGAGTCACTTTGCACCCTATAAGTGTCAATTTCCACCATAAATTTGTACAATTAACATGCTGACATCATATACATCCAATTTGACAACTTTTACCACCTCTTAGTTCCACTTTCTTATAAGTCAATATTGTTCCACATTTTGGTTCTAATCAACCATGCAAGTCACGTTTCACCATATTAGAGTCACTTTGCACCCTATAAGAGTCACTTTCCACCATATATATAACAATTAACATGTTAACATCATATACATCCAATTTGACATCCTTTTACCACCTATTAATGCAACTTTCATACAATTTAATTTTCTTCCACATTTGGCTCTAATCAATCATGTAAATCATTTTTCACCATATTAGAGTCACTTTGCACCCTATAAGTGTCAATTTCCACCATATATTTGTACAATTATTATGTTAACATCATATACATCCAATTTGACATTATTTTACCACCTATTAATGCCACTTTTATACAAGTTAATTTTGTTCTACATTTCGGCTCTAATTAACCATGTAAGTCACTTTCCACCATATTAGAGTCACTTTGCACCCTATAATAGTCACTTTCCACCATATATTTGTATAATTAACATGCTAACATCATATACATCCAATTTGACATCTTTTACCACCTCTTAGTTCCACTTTCATATAAGTCAATATTGTTCCACATTTTGGTTCTAATCAACCATGTAAGTCACGTTTCACCATATGCGAGACACTTTGCACCCTATAAGAGTCACTTTCCACCATATATATAGCAATTAACATGTTAACATCATATACATCCAATTTGACATCCTTTTACCACATATTAATGCCACTTTCATACAAGTTAATTTTGTTCCACATTTTGGCTCTAATCAACCATGTAAGTCATTTTTTCGGCATATTAGAGTCACTTTGCACCTTATAAGTGCCAATTTCCACCATATATTTGTACAATTAACATGTTAACATCATATACATCCAATTTGACGTGAATTTACCACCTATTAATGCCACTTTCATACAAGTTAATTTTTTTCCACATTTGGCTCTAATTAATCATGTAAGTCATTTTTCACCATATTAGAGTCACTTTGCACCCTATAAGTCAATTTCCACCATATATCTGTACAATTAACATGTTAACATCATATACATCCAATTTGACATCATTTTACCACCTATTAATGCCACTTTCATACAAATTAATTTTGTTCTACATTTTGGCTCTTATCAACCATGTATATCACTTTCCACAATATTAGACTCACTTTGCACCCTATAATAGTCACTTTCCACCATATATTTGTATAATTAACATGTGAACATCATATACATCCAATTTGACATCCTTTTACCACCTAGTAATGCCACTTTCATACAAGTTAATTTTGTTCCATATTTTGGCTCTAATCAACCGTGTAAGTCATTCATCACCATATTGGAGTCACTTTGCATCCTATAAGTGTTAATTTCCACCATATATTTGTACAATTAACATGCTAACATCATATACATCCAATTTGACATCTTTTACCACCTCTTAGTTCCACTTTCTTATAAGTCAATATTGTTCCACATTTTGGGTCTCATCAACCATGTAAGTCACTGTCCACCATATTAGAGTCACTTTGCACCCTATAATAGTCATTTTCCACCATATATTTGTATAATTAACATGTGAACATCATATACATCCAATTTGACATCATTTTACCACCTACTAATGCCACTTTCATACATATTAATTTTGTTCTACATTTTGGCTCTAATCAACCATGTAAGTCACTTCCCACCATATTAGAGTCACTTTGCACCCTGTAATAGTCACTTTCCACCATATATTTGTATAATTAACATGTGAACATCATATACATCCAATTTGACATCTTTTACCACCTCTTAGTTCCACTTTCATATAAGTCAATATTGTTACACATTTTGGTTCTAATCAACCATGTAAGTCACGTTTCACCATATTAGAGTCATTTTGCACCTTATAAGAGTTATTTTCCACCATAAATATAGCAATTAACATGTGAACATCATCTACATCCAATTTTACATCCTTTTACCACCTATTAATGCCACTTTCATACAAGTTAATTGTGTTCCACATTTTGGCTCTAATCAATCATGTAAGTCATTTTTCACCACATTAGAGTCACTTTGCACCCTATAAGCGTCAATTGCTACCATATATTTGTACAATTAACATGTTAATATCATATACATCCAATTTGACGTGATTTTACCACCTATTAATGCCACTTTCATACAAGTTAATTTTGTTCTACATTTTGGCTCTAATCAACCATGTAAGTCATTTTTCACAATATTAGAGTCATTTTGCACCCTATAAGTGTCAATTTCCACCATAAATTTGCACAATTAACATTCTGACATCATATACATCCGATTTGACAACTTTTATCACCTCTTAGTTCCACTTTCATATAAGTCAATATTGTTCCACATTTTGGTTCTATTCAACCATGCAAGTCACGTTTCACCATATTAGAGTCAATTTGCACCCTATAAGAGTCACTTTCCACCATATATATAGCAATTAACATGTTAACATCATATACATCCAATTTGACATCTTTTTACCACCTATTACTGCCACTTTCATACAAGTTAATTTTCTTCCACATTTGGCTCTAATCAATCATGTAAGTCATTTTTCACCATATTAGAGTCACTTTTCACCCTATAAGTGACAATTTCCACCATATATTTGTACAATTAACATGTTAACATCATATACATCCAATTTGACATCATTTTACCACCTATTAATGCTACTTTCATACAAGTTAATTTTGTTCTACATTTTGGCTCTAATCAACCATGTAAGTCACTTTCCACAATATTAGAGTCACTTTGCACCCTATAATAGTCACTTTCCACCATATATTTGTATAATTAATATGCTAACATCATATACATCCAATTTGACATCCTTTTACCACCTCTTAGTTCCACTTTCATACAAGTCAATATTGTTCCACATTTTGGTTCTAATCAACCATTTAAGTCACGTTACACCATATTAGAGTCATTTTGCACCCTATAAGAGTCACTTACCACCATATATATAGCAATTAACATGTGAACATCATATACATCCAATTTGACTTCCTTTTACCACCTATTAATGCCACTTTCATACAAGTTAATTTTGTTCTACATTTTGGCTCTAATCCACAATGTAAGTCATTTATCACCATATTAGAGTCACTTTGCACCCGATAAGTGTCAATTTCCACCATAAATTTGTACAATTAACATGCTAACATCATATACATCCAATTTGACATCTTTTACCACCTCTTAGTTCCACTTTCATATAAGTCAATATTGTTCCACATTTTGGTTCTAATCAACCATGCAAGTCACATTTCACCATATTAGAGTCACTTTGCACCCTATAAGAGTCACTTTCCACCATATATATAGCAATTAACATGTTAACATCATATACATCCAATTTGACATCCTTTTACCACCTATTACTGCCACTTTCATACAATTTAATTTTCTTCCACGTTTGGCTCTAATCAATCATGTAAGTCATTTTTCACCATATTAGAGTCACTTTGCACCCTATAAGTGACAATTTCCACCATATATTTGTACAATTAACATGTTAACATCATATACATCCAATTTGACATCATTTTACAACCTATTAATGCCACTTTCATACAAGTTAATTTTGTTCTACATTTTGGCTCTAATAAACCATGTAAGTCATTTATCACCATATTAGAGTCACTTTGCACCCTATAAGTGTCAGTTTCCACCATAAATTTGTACAATTAACATGCTAACATCATATACATCCAATTTGACATCTTTTACCACCTCTTAGTTCCACTTTCATATAAGTCAATATTGTTCCACATTTTGGTTCTAATTAACCATGCAAGTCACGTTTCACCATATTAGAGTCACTTTGCACCCCATAAGAGTCACTTTCCACCATATATATAGCAATTAACATGTTAACATCATATACATCCAATTTGACATCCTTTTACCACCTATTACTGCCACTTTCATACAATTTAATTTTCTTCCACATTTGGCTCTAATCAATCATGTAAGTCATTTTTCATCATATTAGAGTCACTTTGCACCCTATAAGTGACAATTTCCACCATATATTTGTACAATTAACATGTTAACATCATATACATCCAATTTGACATCATTTTACCACCTATTAATGCCACTTTCAAACAAGTTAATTTTGTTCTATATTTTGGCTCTAATCAACCATGTAAGTCACTTTCCACAATATTAGAGTCACTTTGCACCCTATAATAGTCACTTTCCACCATATATTTGTATAATTAACATGCTAACATCATATACATCCAATTTGACATCCTTTTACCACCTCTTAGTTCCACTTTCATACAAGTCAATATTGTTCCACATTTTGGTTCTAATCAACCATTTAAGTCACGTTTTACCATATTAGAGTCATTTTGCACCCTATAAGAGTCACTTACCACCATATATATATAGCAATTAACATGTGAACATCATATACATCCAATTTGACATCCTTTTACCACCTATTAATGCCACTTTCATACAAGTTAATTTTGTTCTACATTTTGGCTTTAATCAACCATGTAAGTCATATATCACCATATTAGAGTCACTTTGCACCCTATAAGTGTCAATTTCCACCATAAATTTGTACAATTAACATGCTAACATCATATAAATCCAATTTGACATCTTTTACCACCTCTTAGTTCCACTTTCATATAAGTCAATATTGTTCCACATTTTGGTTCTAATCCACCATGTAAGTCACATTTAACCATATTAGAGTCACTTTGCACCCTATAAGAGTCACTTTCCACCATATATATAATAATTAACATGTTAACATCATATACATCCAATTTGACATCCTTTTACCACCTATTAATGCCACTTTCATACAATTTAATTTTCTTCCACATTTCGCTCTAATCAATCATGTAAATCATTTTTCACCATATTAGAGTCACTTTGCACCCTATAAGTGTCAATTTCCACCATATATCTGTACAATTAACATGTTAACATCATATACATCCAATTTAACGTCATTTTACCACCTATTAATGCCACTTTCATACAAGTTAATTTTGTTCTACATTTTGGCTCTAATCAACCATGTAAGTCACTTTCCACTATATTAGAGTCACTTTGCACCCTATAATAGTCACTTTCCACCATATATTTGTATAATTAACATGTGAACATCATATATATCCAATTTGACATCATTTTACCACCTATTAATGCCACTTTCATACAAGTTAATTTTGTTCTACATTTTGGCTCTAATCAACCATGTAAGTCACTTTCCACCATATTAGAGTCACTTTGCACCCTATAATAGTCACTTTCCACCATATATTTGTATAATTAACATGCTAACATCATATACATCCAATTGGACATCTTTTACCACCTCTTAGTTCCACTTTCATATAAGTCAATATTGTTCCACATTTTGGTTATAATCAACCATGCAAGTCACGTTTCACCATAGTAGAGTCACTTTGCACCCTATAAGAGTCACTTTCCATCATATATATAGCAATTAACATGTTAACATCATATACATCCAATTTGAAATCTTTTTCCACCTATTAATGCCACTTTGATACAAGTTAATTTTTTTCCACAATTGGCTCTAATCAATCATGTAAGTCGTTTTTCACCATATTAGAGTCACTTTGCACCCTATAATAGTCACTTTCCACCATATATTTGTATAATTAACATGTGAACATCATATACATCCAATTTGACATCATTTTACCACCTATTAATGCCACTTTCATACAAGTTAATTTTGTTCTACATTTTGGCTCTAATCAACCATGTAAGTCACTTTCCACCATATTAGAGTCACTTTGCACCCTGTAATAGTCACTTTCCACCATATATTTGTATAATTAACATGTGAACATCATATACATCCAATATGACATCTTTTACCACCTCTTAGTTCCACTTTCATATAAGTCAATATTGTTACACATTTTGGTTCTACTCAACCATGTAAGTCACGTTTCACCATATTAGAGTCATTTTGCACCTTATAAGAGTTATTTTCCACCATAAATATAGCAATTAACATGTGAACATCAGATACATCCAATTTGACATCCTTTTACCACCTATTAATGCCACTTTCATACAAGTTAATTGTGTTCCACATTTTGGCTCTAATCAATCATGTAAGTCATTTTTCACCATATTAGAGTCACTTTGCACCCTATAAGTGTCAATTGCCACCATATATTTATACAATTAACATGTTAACATCATATACATCCAATTTGACGTGATTTTACCACCTTTTAATGCCACTTTCATACAAGTTAATTTTGTTCTACATTTTGGCTCTAATCAACCTTGTAAGTCATTTTTCACCATATTAGAGTCATTTTGCACCCTATAAGTGTCAATTTCCACCATAAATTTGTACAATTAACATGATGACATCATATACATCCAATTTGACAACTTTTACCACCTCTTAGTTTTACTTTCATATAAGTCAATATTGTTCCACATTTTGGTTCTAATCAACCATGTAAGTCACGTTTCACCATATTAGAGTCACTTTGTACCCTATAAGAGTCACTTTCCACCATATATATAGCAATTAACATGTTAACATCATATACATCCAATTTGACATCCTTTTACCACCTATTACTGCCACTTTCATACAGTTTAATTTTCTTCAACATTTGGCTCTAATCAATCATGTAAGTCATTTTTCACCATATTAGAGTCACTTTGCACCCTATAAGTGAAAATTTCCACCATATATTTGTTCAATTAACATGTTAACAGCATATACATCCAATTTGACATAATTTTACCACCTATTAATGCCACTTTCATACAAGTTAATTTTGTTCTATATTTTGACTCTAATCAACCATGTAAGTCATTTTCCACCATATTAGAGTCACTTTGCACCCTGTAATAGTCACTTTCCACCATATATTTGTATAATTAACATGCTAACATCATATACATCCAATTTGACATCTTTTACCACCTCTTAGTTCCACTTTCATATAAGTCAATATTGTTCCACATTTTGGTTCTAATCAACTATGCAAGTCACGTTTCACCATATTAGAGTCACTTTGCACCCTATAAGAGTCACTTTCCACCATATATATAGCAATTAACATGTTAACATCATATACATCCAATTTGACATCTTTTGCCACCTATTCATGCCACTTTGATACAAGTTAATTTTTTTCCACATTTGGCTCTAATCAATCATGTAAGTCATTTTTCACCATATTAGAGTCACTTTGCACCCTATAAGTGTCAATTTCCACCATATATCTGTACAATTAACATGTTAACATCATATACATCCAATTTAACGTCATTTTACCACCTATTAATGCCACTTTCATACAAGTTAATTTTGTTCTACATTTTGGCTCTAATCAACCATGTAAGTCACTTTCCACTATATTAGAGTCACTTTGCACCCTATAATAGTCACTTTCCACCATATATTTGTATAATTAACATGTGAACATCATATATATCCAATTTGACATCATTTTACCACCTATTAATGCCACTTTCATACAAGTTAATTTTGTTCTACATTTTGGCTCTAATCAACCATGTAAGTCACTTTCCACCATATTAGAGTCACTTTGCACCCTGTAATAGTCACTTTCCACCATATATTTGTATAATTAACATGTGAACATCATATACATCTAATTTGACATATTTTACTACCTCTTAGTTCCACTTTCATATAAGTCAATATTGTTACACATTTTGGTTCTAATCAACCATGTAAGTCACGTTTCACCATATTAGAGTCATTTTGCACCTTATAAGAGTTATTTTCCACCATTAATATAGCAATTAACATGTGAACATCATATACATCCAATTTGACATCCTTTTACCACCTATTAATACCACTTTCATCCAAGTTAATTGTGTTCCACATTTTGGCTCTAATCAATCATGTAAGTCATTTTTCACCATATTAGAGTCACTTTGCACCCTATAAGCGTCAATTGCCACCATATATTTGTACAATTAACATGTTAACATCATATACATCCAATTTAACGTCATTTTACCACCTATTAATGCCACTTTCATACAAGTTAATTTTGTTCTACATTTTGGCTCTAATCAACCATGTAAGTCACTTTCCACCATATTAAAGTCACTTTGCACCCTATAATAGTCACTTTTCACCATATATTTGTATAATTAACATGTGAACATCTTATACATCCAATTTGACATCATTTTACCACCTATTAATGCCACTTTAATACAAGTTAATTTTGTTCTACATTTTGGCTCTAATCAACCATGTAAGTCACTTTCCACCATATTAGAGTCACTTTGCACCCTGTAATAGTCACTTTCCACCATATATTTGTATAATTAACATGTGAACATCATATACATCTAATTTGACATATTTTACTACCTCTTAGTTCCACTTTCATATATGTCAATATTGTTACACATTTTGGTTCTAATCAACCATGTAAGTCACGTTTCACCATATTAGAGTCATTTTGCACCTTATAAGAGTTATTTTCCACCATAAATATAGCAATTAACATGTGAACATCATATACATCCAATTTGACATCCTTTTACCACCTATTAATGCCACTTTCATACAAGTTAATTGTGTTCCACATTTTGGCTCTAATCAATCATGTAAGTCATTTTTCACATTATTAGAGTCACTTTGCACCCTATAAGCGTCAATTGCCACCATATATTTGTACAATTAACATGTTAACATCATATACATCCAATTTGACGTGATTTTACCACCTTTTAATGCCACTTTCATACAAGTTAATTTTGTTCTACATTTTGGCTCTAATCAACCATGTAAGTCATTTTTCACCATATTAGAGTCATTTTGCACCCTATAAGTGTCAATTTCCACCATAAATTTGAACAATTAACATGCTGACATCATATACATCCAATTTGACAACTTTTACTACCTCTTAGTTCCACTTTCATATAAGTCAATATTGTTCCACATTTTCGTTCTAATCAACCATGCAAGTCACGTTTCACCATATTAGAGTCACTTTGCACCCTATAAGAGTCACTTTCCACCATATATATAGCAATTAACATGTTAACATCATATACATCCAATTTGACATCCTTTTACCACCTATTACTGCCACTTTCATACAATTTAATTTTCTTCCACATTTGGCTCTAATGTATCATGTAAGTCATTTTTCACCATATTAGAGTCACTTTGCACCCTATAAGTGACAATTTCCACCATATATTTGTATATTTAACATGTGAACATCATATACATCCAATTTGACATCATTTTACCACCTATTAATGCCACTTTCATACAAGTTAATTTTGTTCTACATTTTGGCTCTAATCAACCATGTAAGTCAGTTTCCACCATATTAGAGTCACTTATGCACCCTATAATAGTCACTTTCCACCATATATTTGTATAATTAACATGTGAACATCATATATATCCAATTTGACATCTTTTACCACCTCTTAGTTTCAATTTAAGATTTTGGAGACAATTCCAAGAATGTCTAGGAACGAAGTTGAATATGAGTACAGCCTATCATCCGCAAACTGTCGGTCAAAGTGAAAGGACAATTCAAATGATTGAAGACATGTTACGAGTTTGTGCGATCGATTTTGAAGGTAGTTGGGATGAACATTTACCCCTGGTGGAATTTTCTTATAATAACAGCTATCACGCCAGTATTGGAATGCCACCGTATGAAGCATTATATGGAAGGAAATGCAGATCACCAGTGCATTGGGATGAAGTTGGAGAACGCAAGATTTTGGGTCCAGAATTAATTCAGCAGACAAAAGAAAAGATTAAACTCATTCGAAAACGAATCGAGACAACACAAAACAGGCAAAGCAGATATGCAGACCAAGCACGGAAGGATGTGGACTATCAGGAAGGAGAACGCGTATTGCTCAAAATATCGCCATGGAAAGGATTGACCAGATTTGGCAATAAAGGGAAATTGAAGCCACGATACGTTGGACCATTTGAGATTTTGAAGAAAATTGGGAAGGTTGCGTACGAGTTAGCTCTACCACCCCATATGCAGCACATTCACAACGTATTTCATGTATCTATGCTTAAAAAGTATAATCCTGATACAAGGCATGTAATAGAATATGAACCAGTAGAACTTCAGGCAGATTTGTCATATGTAGAGCAGCCAATAAGAATTCTAGATAGGCAAGAGAGGATATTAAGAAATAAGTCTGTGTCATTAGTGAGAGTTTTATGGAGAAACCCAGTGGTTGAAGAATCAACCTGGGAGCTTGAGAGTGAAATGTTAGAAAGGTATCCTCAGTTATTTGCATAATGTGATTCTGAGGACAGAATCTTGTTAAAGGGGGGGAGAATGTAACGACCGAGGAATTACGCTTGTATTATATTATAATAATGATAAATTATGTGTATTATTATGTGGTTAAACGTGTTAAGTCGTTAAACCCTAACTGCTATGTGATATGTGTTGGCTGTTTTGATCCAAACGTGTTTTTGATATTTATTGAGCATTTTATCATCAGTTATATATATATTATATCAAAACCTGTACAGTTCAAAACTATGTTTTAAAAGCCCATATTTCAAACAAAATCATTGACCCTATTTTGCCAAAAATGCTCTATCCCATATCGCTATTCTGAACCCCTAAACGTTTTACAAATTTACCTTTTTCGCGAAAAACGACTTTTTCGGACCCCTTCGGGTACCAAAAGCCCCACAAAAATCACATTTTTATTTTTATATGATCATGAAATTATCATATATCATTTTTCTTTGCATTTTTGTAATATTCACAATTTTTGGGAATTTTTGACATTAATTTTGTATTTATTGGATATTTAAAAATTCATTATTAATACCCAAAAATTATAAAAATTGGGGCCAAATATTTTTATTAGAGGTATAATTAGACCCTTAATTTTATTTAGGGGTATTATTTTCATTAGTATAAATACCTGTTTTATTATTAATTATTCATTAATTAATTGTTAAAAAAAATCAGAAAATAAAAATTAGAAAGTGTGGGTGAAGTTTGTGTTCTTGAAGAAGGGAGAAGATCAAACTGTGATTTTGGGAGATTTACTAATCCACTGAAAACGCTCGAGTAACCAATATAATCCTTGTGAAGAGACGAATCTATTGATACTAATATCAACAACTGAGGTTTGTTTAATCTCAAAATCGATTTTTATGTTCTTGGCATGAATTTCGGTTTTTGATTTTGAAGAATCATTTGATTGTTTTGATTATGTAGTTAGTTTCGTTGTAGTCTTAGGAGTAATCAGATATTTTTATTATGATTTTACAACCCCTGAATCGATATGTCGAGTTCTTGAGTTTAACTATTTTTGATTTTGTTTTTTTTAGATTTATATATGTTTTTGCTCGCGATTGATGTTAGAAAGTAATTGTAGAACTCTGTAGCTTTAATTTGACACCGGAATCACGTTGTTTGGTTTTGTATTCGTCAAAAACGATTTCGCCGGCCATGGAGTTGAAGGTCGCCGATTTTGGATCGGTTTTCGCCGGGAAAGATGAGACAGGCGACGGGGAAGGAGGAGAATGGCAGAGATGAATGGCTGGGATGGTGAGGAATTGATTTGCAGCAGGAACGAGTCGAACCACACGGTTTTTGGTTAGGAATTGGTATCGCCGGAGTTGGGCTCCAGTGGCCGGAACTTCGCCGTGTTCTGGAAACGTGAAGAACACCGGCGGGTGTTCTTGCCAACCCGGATCCGACCCGGTTGGGTTTTTATTTGACCCGGAGTTGATCCATATAACCCCAACCCTGTTTCTGTTTTCATGTTTCTGGTTTTTTTTATTTTTATTTTATTTTTCTAAAATCAGAAATTAGTTTTAGTAATTCTAAAAAGTAAATAAAAATCAATTTTAAATTTTGAAAAATATTATAATTAATTTTTAAATTATTTTATTAATTTTGAAATTCGAATTTAATTATTTAATTAATTATTTAATTATTTATCTAATTATTTATTAGTTATCTAAGTAATTACTAATTAGGTAATTAATTAATAATTAGGTAATTAATTAATAAATAAGGATTAAATAATATGATTAATAATCCGATAATTAGTTAATATTACGAGTAACTTGTATTCATACGAGTAGTGATTCGATAATGAGAATTATTATTCGAGCAATAATTGATTCGAGGGATATCGTTTTATTCGTATCGAATAATTAAATACAGATAATTAAATGATTAATTAATCGTATAGGTATAGTAATAATAATAACAGTTCGATAATAGTCAAGAATCGCGAGTAGCTCGTATTTATACGAGTAATTAATCATTGAGTTAGATTATAATTCGAGTAATTAGTATTTATTCGATAAATAGCGTATCAGTTAGTTGTATCGATTTTTATTTATAAATAATCGATCTGATCGAGTAAGTATTATTAATTTGTAAATAATTGTAATAAATAGTAATTAATCCTAATAATTAGGGATTAATTATTTTAAAATACAATAATTATTAGTTAATTATTTAAAAATGTAATTAAGGATTATTTAATTATAATTAATTATTAATTAATTAAATCTTGTTTAATTCATAATAATTCAACCGTTAATCCGATTTGAGCGAAACGAAGACCCCTAGACTCAGAAAAATGAAACGAATCCAATAAAAATAATTGTGAGTTATAATTTCCTCCAAAAGAGAATGGTTTGGTGATAATTAATAGTTCGTAGGCCCTAATAGGGGTATAATTTAATCGAATAATCCCGAAAAATTATAATAAAGTCAGATAAGGCTAGTTAATGCAGGTATGAGTCTAGAATCAATTCTAAAAATAATTATAAGTCTAAAAATTGATTATGTGCTTTATATGCTATATGCTTTATGTGATTATGTGAACCTATGTGCTATATCAATATATGTGTATATATGCGAATCAGATTGAAACGCATGGGTAGACTGATAAGGTTACGTGATATCAATTCCAGATACACGTATATAGTAAGTTATCTAAACAACTATCTTTCCATGATTGGTTCAGTGTTAGCAAGGCAGAGTAAGCTAGGGACAGAAGGCGGTGAGTTGAATCAGGTTAAGTACGCGCGAGGCAAGTTTTTCCCCTATTCTAAATTCAGAATAGTGAATTATATTCCATTTTACATATCAATTACACTTTGATAATTCTTGTTCATATGCACTGATACATATCTATTGATTCTTGTTTCTATTTCATTTCGATTCTTGATTTCTCCCAATTTATTGAATCCTCTATTCATATTCCAATATTTTTACCCTTGTTACATATATTATGATATATCCTGATGTTGGGATACATCAAAAGCATTCCGATTATTCCGGATGCTAAACTTCGGACTGGATGGTTACGATACAGGCTGGGTTTTACTCAGACCTTTAATTAATAGGTCATAGCTGCCTGAGTACTCCTTATGTTGGTTGGATCTATACAGTTGGGTATAGATTCGCACTGTACCCTGACTGATCAGCGGGTTATAGTGCATATGTTGGTTCTTGTTTCCAGTCTTGTTCATTTGGCACTCGCCAGTATTGGCAAATTATTAGTCTATACAGACTCAGATGGTTGATCAAACCAGCAGCTTATTGGTTCACTTATTTCTCTCTCTTTATACTATCTATATTGTTGCAGGCTTGTTGAGCAATTTTGGCTCATCCTCTTTTATTGTTATTTCTATTGTCTTACAGTTAAGGTAGAGAATGAAACTGATCAAAACCCGCGTAGTCAAGAAGCGAGTCAAGCAGCGGGACCCTCTTATACCAAGGGTGTTCATCCCTATCCCTGAAGAGAGCTTTGAGTTATCAGATCAGGTGTAACAGGATAAGTACTATTATGGTTTGAATAAAAGTTGTGTGGTGAGCATGTAGATAGAATAAAATGTTGTAATAAAGAGAGTTCTTGAGACGGATTGTTTTTATTTGGTTTGTAATAAAGTTAGTATGTGGTTCTTGTTTTCAGATCTTAACCTTAAAAGATCCTGATAGCAGTAGTTCGGGGTAATTATTCTATTTATATTCCGCTTGTGCAAGACTAATGTGTAGTTAATATTAGTAATGCCCCAAATCTATACCCCGGATTTGGAGGGTGTTACAGTTGGTATCAGAGCTTAGGTTTGACCTTTGAAAACAAGAACGTTAGGGCTAAGATAAGATAGGAAAATGAGATAGGATGAGAGTAAGAATGTTAGGATTGTTTGTCTATGTGATTAGAAGTTATGAGTTTAGGATTGTGATTTGATTGTTTTTGTGTTATTATTTTTATGTATATTAGATGGCTTCTTTATCATCATCTACGGAGAGGACCGAGACAGATCCAGGGGATGCACCGGTAGTAGCCCCAGTGTCAGAGTAGATCTTACCTCCATTGCCACCTGAGCTAGCACCAGAGATACCACTTCCCCCAGAGGTACCAGGTTTTGTAGATTATTTTCCATATTTTGAGCCAGAGATACCAGATTTTCCACCACTAGAGTTCCCGATGTTCGATATTCCTGACATGATTGATCTTCCGCAGTGGGAGGATTTAGAGCCTCAGATTCCTATGCCACCAGTCGAGATTCCAGAGCTGCCATATATGGAGCTAGAGGCAGAGCCGCCAGTGTATGCACCGATGGAGCAGCCTGTCTTATTTCCTGCCCCATTAGCCATTTATGCACCTGTTCCAGGAGTTTATCAGTTTCCTCAGCCAGAGTTTATGGATGATATTGTGGTGGATGGACCATTACCTTCTCTAGGTTCCAGCACTGATCTTCGGGAGCATCATACCGTGACTTACCAACACTTTCAGGCAGAGAGGGAGGAGAGGATTAGATGGCAGAACCAGTGTAGGGAGATCCTTGGGTTGTATGAGACACAGACGGATGGTCTTGTCAGAGCATTACGACCGGATTATATACTGAGAGAGAGGCTACATCATATTCACCGGGTTAGTTCGCAGCAGCTTACTGAGTTGAGACAGCAGGGTCTTAGTGCGGAGACAGCATATCGCAGAGTATTGGGACTTACCGAGGCAGTGCTAGAGGCATTGCAGGAGGAGTTGAGCCACGTACCACCAGGATTTTGAGACCAGCAGATCAATGAGTGTGGTATTATGTATATTTTGTAGATAGAGGCAGCATAGTATTGTATGACTAGTGTGTATGAGTGTAGTTACTGACTTTGACCGATAGTAGTAGTAGCAGTATGACTGTTATATCATAGGTTTTTGTATCAAGCACTGACACCTGTAGCTGGTGTTCTACATATATATATACGAGATGATCTTTTGCATGTTTCTTTATTTTATTTCCAGTTATTTAAGCATTTATATTTATTTCAGTACCATTGCATATTTACAAATGTAGTTTTATTTACGATCATGTTGTATCCTTATGTAAAAAAAACACATCATACTGTTTTATCTATTCAGTTATTTAATAAGCTATTTTATTTTCTCAAATCGACTGTTTTAATATATGTTTAATATACTGTTATTAAAGAAGACCATTGTTTATTTACCAGAAAGATGGCACCTAAAAGAAAAACACAACCCGATTCATCGAATGGGAACACCGAGGGCCAAAACAATAATAAACAGATGGATCAGATGTTTAATCTCATGCAACAGCAAATGTTGATGATGCAACAACAAATGCAGCAGCAACAGCAGCAGTTCCAGCAACAGATTTTACAGCAAGCCGCTCATCCAGGACATCAAGTACCACCAGCAGCGCCTACGACCACTTTCAAGCAATTTCAGTCGGTGAAGCCACCGGAATTTACGGGTTGCACGGATCCTACAAAAGCGAGAGCTTGGCTGAAAGAGATGGAAAAGGCTTTTTCGTTGGTAAAGGTTGAGGAAGAGCAGAAGACGGATTTTTCTAGCTATTTCCTGAAAGGCGAAGCTAATTACTGGTGGGAATCGAAAAAAGCTTTGGAAGAAGAAGGTGTGGTGACCTGGGATAGATTCACTGATCTTTTCTTGGAGAAATATTTTCCTCGTTTTATGAAAAACCAGATGGAGATCAAGTTCCTGGAGCTGAAACAAGACAACTTATCGGTTGCGGATTATGAGACCAAGTTTACTGAATTGGCAAGGTTTGTTCCAGAGCAGGTGGATACGGACGAGAAGCAGGCCAAGAGATTTCAGCAAGGACTAAAACCATGGATTCGTAGCAGGGTAGCTGTGTTTGAATTGACAACTTATATGGCTGTTGTTCAGAAGGCTATGATTATTGAAGGAGAAAGCGAAGCAGCTCAGAAAGAGAAAGGACCAGGGAATTTTCAGAATCGTTTCAACAAAAGGCCGGGATTTCAAACTCGAGGAAAAGTAAACTTTAGGAGGCCAGAACAAAACAACCAGAGGATGGGTAATCGACTACCTGCCCCAACTCAGCAAAGGCTTATTCGACCGCCTGTACCTGATTGCAGAACGTGTGGTAGAAAGCATACGGGAATTTGCAACAAGCCAAATGTCACGTGTTTCAAGTGCAAGCAAAGGGGACACTATTCTGGAGAATGTCCGATGGGAAAAGCAGAAGTTACTTGTTTTCAATGTGGGAGAAAAGGACATATCGCCAGAGACTGCAGAGGAA
Organism: Apium graveolens; assembly: GCF_009905375.1. NCBI lineage: Eukaryota > Viridiplantae > Streptophyta > Magnoliopsida > Apiales > Apiaceae > Apium > Apium graveolens. Next base: position 73,658 of record NW_027417524.1, on the reverse strand, counting down.
TTGCAATGGCCGCTAGTATTCCAAGAGTGTTAGCATTACCTCCACCTCCACTACCACAGCAACATCAGCCCAGAGCAAGGACTTTCAACATGTCAATGAAGGAAGCGGTACAGAGTCCGAATGTGGTTGCAGGTACACTTCCTGTAAATTCCGTGAATGCTTTGGTATTGATTGATTCAGGAGCTACTAGATCTTTTATTTCTGAAGCTTTTATCTCTAAAATAAATTGTGAGGTACAGTGGTTAGATGAAGTGTTAATCATAAAATTAGCGAATAATGATCAGGTTGCAGTAGATCGAGTATGCCCGAGTTGTGATATTGAGATAGGAAGATGTCATTTTTCAGTTGATTTAATACCTTTTAGGTTAGGGGAGTTTGATGTTATTCTAGGAATGGATTGGCTATCTAGTAATAATGCTCAAATTGATTGTGCGAATAAGAAAGTGAAATTGCAAATTGAAGAAAATGAAATGGTAATATTTAAAGGTGAGAAGCAAAAGCAGAAATTCCTATCAATAATGCAGACGAGAAGATTGTTACGCCAAGGATGTCAAGCTTATTTAGCCTATGTACGTGATGCTAATAAGGGAAATCCAAAGATTGAAGATATTCCATTAGTTTGTGAATTTCTTGATGTTTTTCCAGACGAATTACCAGGACTTCCACCAGATCAAGAAATCGAGTTCACTATTGACTTGACGCCAGAGACCGAACCAATTTCGAAAGCTCCATATCGAATGGCACCTGTTGAAATGAGGGAATTAGCAAAGCAGTTGCAAGAACTTCTCGACAAAGGAATTATAAGGCCAAGTGTATCCCCATGGGGCGCGCCAGTATTGTTCGTGAAAAAGAAGGATGGCAGTATGCGACTGTGTATTGATTATCGTGAGCTGAACAAGTTAACTATCAAGAATAAATATCCTTTACCTCGCATCGATGATATATTTGATCAATTAAAAGGAGCAGCATGGTTTTCGAAAATCGACTTACGATCAGGCTATCATCAGTTAAAGATCAAGGCCGAAGATATTCCAAAGACAGCATTTAGAACGAGGTACGGACACTATGAATTTCTTGTGATGGCTTTTGGATTAACGAATGCACCTGTAGTGTTTATGGATTTGATGAATCGAATATTCAAGAAGTATTTGGATAAGTTTATCATTGTATTTATTGATGACATTTTGATCTACTCAAAGACGGGAGAAGAGCATGCAGCGCATTTAAGAACGACATTGGAGATATTATGAAAGGAGCAGCTTTATGCAAAATTTTTCAAAAGGTGAATTTTGGTTGAAAGAAGTGCAGTTTCTAGGGCATATCATCAGCAGAGAAGGCATTCAAGTTGATCCAGCAAAGATTGAAGCTGTGTTGAATTGGGAAAGACCAAAGACGCCGACAGAGGTTCGAAGTTTCTTAGGTTTGGCAGGATATTATCGAAGATTTGTCAAAGATTTTGCGAAGATAGCAACACCGTTGACCAAATTAACTCGACAAAGTGAAAAGTTCGAATTGAATAGTAAATGTGAAGAAATTTTCAAGAGTTGAAGAATCGGTTGGTGACTGCACCAGTATTAGTACTGCTAGACGAGCAAGGAAATTTTGTTATTTACAGTGACGCTTCATATCGTGGTTTAGGATGTGTGTTGATGCAACATGGTAATGTCATTGTATATGCGTCGAGACAACTTAAACCTCATGAGCAGAAATATCCTACGCATAATCTGGAATTGGCAGCAATTGTATTTGCATTGAAGCTTTGGAGACATTATCTGTATGGTGAAAGATGCGAAATCTACACGGATCATAAAAGTCTGAAGTATATCTTCACGCAAAAGGAACTGAACATGCGACAACGTCGATGGCTGGAATTGATTAAAGATTATGATGTTACAATCAGTTATCATCCAGGAAAAGCAAATGTTGTAGCAAATGTACTAAGCAGAAAAGAAAGATTGAATCGGTTAACTTCATGTGAAGAATTGGTTAAAGAATTCGACAAATTGGAAATTGAGATTCGTATTCCTCATGAATCTGCAGGAACTATTTACGCTATGACTTTTCAACCAGGGTTGCTAGAAAAGATTCGCCATTGTCAAGATAAAGTGATGAGTCAAGACGACAACTTAACAGGAGAAGAGATTACAACTCAGAAAGATAATGAAGGAATTTTACGTTTTACGTCAAGAATCTGGATCCCTAACGTGATAGAATTAAAAGAAGAAATTATGCGAGATGCGCACAATTCGAAGTATTCCATTCATCCAGGAAGCACGAAAATGTATCGCGATTTGAAGGAAAACTTTTGGTGGCCGAATATGAAGGAGATAGCAGAATGGGTGAGTAAATGCTACACATGCCAGCGAGTTAAAGCAGAGCATCAACGTCCGAGTGGGTTATTGCAACCATTAGACACTCCAGAATGGAAATGGGAACATCTAGCGATGGATTTCGTAGTGGGACTTCCAAGGACGAAAGCCAATCACGATGCAATTTGGGTTATTATTGATCGATTGACGAAATCAGCACATTTTCTTCCAATTAATGAGAGATTTTCATTGGACAAGCTAGTGCATTTATATCTTAAAGAAATTGTGATGCGTCATGGGGTACCAGTATCAATTGTATCGGATCGAGATCCTCGTTTCAATTTAAGATTTTGGAGACAATTCCAAGAATGTCTAGGAACGAAGTTGAATATGAGTACAGCCTATCATCCGCAAACTGACGGTCAAAGTGAAAGGACAATTCAAATGATTGAAGACATGTTACGAGTTTGTGCGATCGATTTTGAAGGTAGTTGGGATGAACATTTACCCCTGGTGGAATTTTCTTATAATAACAGCTATCACGCCAGTATTGGAATGCCACCGTATGAAGCATTATATGGAAGGAAATGCAGATCACCAGTGCATTGGGATGAAGTTGGAGAACGCAAGATTTTGGGTCCAGAATTAATTCAGCAGACAAAAGAAAAGATTAAACTCATTCGAAAACGAATCGAGACAGCACAAAACAGGCAAAGCAGATATGCAGACCAAGCAAGGAAGGATGTGGACTATCAGGAAGGAGAACGCGTATTGCTCAAAATATCGCCATGGAAAGGATTGACCAGATTTGGCAATAAAGGGAAATTGAAGCCACGATACGTTGGACCATTTGAGATTTTGAAGAAAATTGGGAAGGTTGCGTACGAGTTAGCTCTACCACCCCATATGCAGCACATTCATAACGTATTTCATGTATCTATGCTTAAAAAGTATAATCCTGATACAAGGCATATAATAGAATATGAACCAGTAGAACTTCAGGCAGATTTGTCATATGTAGAGCAGCCAATAAGAATTCTAGATAGGCAAGAGAGGATATTAAGAAATAAGTCTGTGTCATTAGTGAGAGTTTTATGGAGAAACCCAGTGGTTGAAGAATCAACCTGGGAGCTTGAGAGTGAAATGTTAGAAAGGTATCCTCAGTTATTTGCATAATGTGATTCTGAGGACAGAATCTTGTTAAAGGGGGGGAGAATGTAACGACCGAGGAATTACGCTTGTATTATATTATAATAATGATAAATTATGTGTATTATTATGTGGTTAAACGTGTTAAGTCGTTAAACCCTAACTGCTATGTGATATGTGTTGGCTGTTTTGATCCAAACGTGTTTTGGATATTTATTGAGCATTTTATCATCAGTTATATATATATTATATCAAAACCTGTACAGTTCAAAACTATGTTTTAAAAGCCCGTATTTCAAACAAAATCATTGGCCCTATTTTGCCAAAAATGCCCTATCCCATATCGCTATTCTGAACCCCTAAACATTTTACAAATTTACCTTTTTCGCGAAAAACGACTTTTCCGGACCCCTTCGGGTACCAAAAGCCCCACAAAAATCACATTTTTATTTTTATATGATCATGAAATTATCATATATCATTTTTCTTTGCATTTTTGTAATATTCACAATTTTTGGGAATTTTTGACATTAATTTTGTATTTATTGGATATTTAAAAATTCATTATTAATACCCAAAAATTATAAAAATTGGGGCCAAATATTTTTATTAGAGGTATAATTAGACCCTTAATTTTATTTAGGGGTATTATTTTCATTAGTATAAATACCTGTTTTATTATTAATTATTCATTAATTAATTGTTAAAAAAAATCAGAAAATAAAAATTAGAAAGTGTGGGTGAAGTTTGTGTTCTTGAAGAAGGGAGAAGATCAAACTGTGATTTTGGGAGATTTACTAATCCACTGAAAACGCTCGAGTAACCAATACAATCTTTGTGAAGAAACGAATCTATAGATACTAATATCAACAACTGAGGTTTGTTTAATCTCAAAATCGATTTTTATGTTCTTGGCATGAATTTCGGTTTTTGATTTTGAAGAATCATTTGATTGTTTGGATTATGTAGTTAGTTTCGTTGTAGTCTTAGGAGTAATCAGGTATTTTTATTATGATTTTACAACCCCTAAATCGATATGTCGAGTTCTTGAGTTTAACTATTTTTAATTTTGTTTTTTTTAGATTTATATATGTTTTTGTTCGCGATTGATGTTAGAAAGTAATTGTAGAACTCTGTAGCTTTAATTTGACATCGGAATCACGTTGTTTGGTTTTGTATTCGTCAAAAACGATTTCGCCGGCCATGGAGTTGAAGGTCGCCGATTTTGGATCGGTTTTCGCCGGGAAAGATGAGACAGGCGACGGGGAAGGAGGAGAATGGCAGGGATGAATGGCTGGGATGGTGAGGAATTGATTTGCAGCAGGAACGAGTCGAACCACACGGTTTTTGGTCAGGAATTGGTATCGCCGGAGTTGGGCTCCGGTGGCCGGAACTTCGCCGTATTCTGGAAACGTGAAGAACACCGGCGGGTGTTCTTGCCAACCCGGATCCGACCCGGTTGGGTTTTTATTTGACCCGGAGTTGATCCATATAACCCTAACCCTGTTTCTGTTTTCATGTTTCTGGTTTTTTTTATTTTTATTTTATTTTTCTAAAATCAGAAATTAGTTTTAGTAATTCTAAAAAGTAAATAAAAATCAGTTTTAAATTTTGAAAAATATTATAATTAATTTTTAAATTATTTTATTAATTTTGAAATTCGAATTTAATTATTTAATTAATTATTTAATTATTTATCTAATTATTTATTAGTTATCTAAGTAATTACTAATTAGGTAATTAATTAATAATTAGGTAATTAATTAATAAATAAGGATTAAATAATATGATTAATAATCCGATAATTAGTTAATATTACGAGTAACTTGTATTCATACGAGTAGTGATTCGATAATGAGAATTATTATTCGAGCAATAATTGATTCGAAGGATGTCGTTTTATTCGTATCGAATAATTAAATATAGATAATTAAATGATTAATTAATCGTATAGGTATAGTAATAATAATAACAGTTCGATAATAGTCAAGAATCGCGAGTAGCTCGTATTTATACGAGTAATTAATCATTGAGTTAGATTATAATTCGAGTAATTAGTATTTATTCGATAAATAGCATATCAGTTAGTTGTATCGATTTTTATTTATAAATAATCGATCTGATCGAGTAAGTATTATTAATTTGTAAATAATTGTAATAAATAGTAATTAATCCTAATAATTAGGGATTAATTATTTTAAAATACAATAATTATTAGTTAATTATTTAAAAATGTAATTAAGGATTATTTAATTATAATTAATTATTAATTAATTAAATCTTGTTTAATTCATAATAATTCAACCGTTAATCTGATTTGAGCGAAACGAAGACCCCTAGACTCAGAAAAATGAAACGAATCCAATAAAAATAATTGTTAGTTATAATTTCCTCCAAAAGAGAATGGTTTGGTGATAATTAATAGTTCGTAGGCCCTAATAGGGGTATAATTTAATCGAATAATCCCGAAAAATTATAATAAAGTCAAATAAGGCTAGTTAATACAGGTATGAGTCTAGAATCAATTCTAAAAATAATTATAAGTCTAAAAATTGATTATGTGCTTTATGTGCTATGTGCTTTATGTGATTATGTGAACCTATGTGCTATATCAATATATGTGTATATATGCGAATCAGATAGAAACGCATGGGTAGACTGATAAGGTTACGTGATATCAATTCCAGATACACGTATATAGTAAGTTATCTAAACAACTATCTTTCCATGATTGGTTCAGTGTTAGCAAGGCAGAGTAAGCTAGGGACAGAAGGCGGTGAGTTGAATCAGGTTAAGTACGCGCGAGGCAAGTTTTTCCCCTATTCTAAATTCAGAATAGTGAATTATATTCCATTTTACATATCAATTACACTTTGATAATTCTTGTTCATATGCACTGATACATATCTATTGATTCTTGTTTCTATTTCATTTCGATTCTTGATTTCTCCCAATTTATTGAATCCTCTATTCATATTCCAATATTTTTACCCTTGTTACATATATTATGATATATCCTGATGTTGGGATACATCAAAAGCATTCCGATTGTTCCGGATGCTAAACTTCGGACTGGATGGTTACGATACAGGTTGGGTTTTACTCAGACCTTTAATTAATAGGCCATAGCTGTCTGAGTACTCCTTATGTTGGTTGGATCTATACAGTTGGGTATAGATTCGCACTATACCCTGACTGATCAGCGGGTTATAGTGCATATGTTGGTTCTTGTTTCCAGTCTTGTTCATTTGGCACTCGCCAGTATTGGCAAATTATTAGTCTATACAGACTCAGATGGTTGATCAAACCAGCAGCTTATTGGTTCACTTATTTCTCTCTCTTTATACTATCTATATTATTGCAGGCTTGTTGAGCAATTTTGGCTCATCCTCTTTTATTGTTATTCCTATTGTCTTACAGTTAAGGTAGAGAATGAAACCCATCAGAACCCGCGTAGTCAAGAAGCGAGTCAAGCAGCGGGACCCTCTTATACCAAGGGTGTTCATCCCTATCCCTGAAGAGAGCTTTGAGTTATCAGATCAGGTGTAACAGGATAAGTACTATTATGGTTTGAATAAAAGTTGTGTGGTGAGCATGTAGATAGAATAAAATTTTGTAATAAAGAGAGTTCTTGAGACGGGTTGTTTTTATTTGGTTTGTAATAAAGTTAGTATGTGGTTCTTGTTTTCAGATCTTAACCTTAAAAGATCCTGATAGTAGTAGTTCGGGGTAATTATTCTATTTATATTCCGCTTGTGCAAGACTAATGTGTAGTTAATATTAGTAATGCCCCAAATCTATACCCCGGATTTGGAGGGTGTTACAGTTGGCATAAGAGCTTAGGTTTGACCTTTGAAAACAAGAACATTAGGGCTAAGATAAGATAGGAAAATGAGATAGGATGAGAGTAAGAATGTTAGGATTGTTTGTCTATGTGATTAGAAGTTATGAGTTTAGGATTGTGATTTGATTGTTTTTGTGTTATTATTTTTATGTATGATGGCTTCTTTATCATCATCTACGGAGAGGACCGAGACAGATCCAGGGGATGCACCGGTAGTAGCCCCAGTGTCAGAGCAGATCTTACCTCCATTGCCACCTGAGCTAGCACCAGAGATACCACTTCCCCCAGAGGTACCAGGTTTTGTAGATTATTTTCCATATTTTGAGCCAGAGATACCAGATTTTCCACCACTAGAGTTCCCGATGTTCGATATTCCTGACATGATTGATCTTCCGCAGTGGGAGGATTTAGAGCCTCAGATTCCTATGCCACCAGTCGAGATTCCAGAGCTGCCACATATGGAGCTAGAGGCAGAGCCGCCAGTGTATGCGCCGATGGAGCAGCCTGTCTTATTGTCACCATATATTTGTACAATTAACATGTTAACATCATATACATCCAATTTGACGTGATTTTACCACCTATTAATGCCACTTTCATACAAGTTAATTTTGTTCTACATTTTGGCTCTAATCAACCATGTAAGTCATTCTTCACTATATTAGAGTCATTTTGCACCCTATAAGTGTCAATTTCCACCATAAATTTGTACAATTAACATGCCAACATCATATACATCCAATTTGACATCTTTTACCACCTCTTAGTTCCACTTTCATATAAGTCAATATTGTTCCACATTTTGGTTGTAATCAACCATGCAAGTCACGTTTCACCATATTAGAGTCACTTTGCACCCTATAAGAGTCACTTTCCACCATAAATATAGCAATTAACATGTTAACATCATATACATCCAATTTGACATCCTTTTACCACCTATTACTGCCACTTTCATACACGTTAATTTTCTTCCACATTTGGTTCTAATCAATCATGTAAGTCATTTTTCAACATATTAGAGTCACTTTGCACCCTATAAGTTTCAATTTCCACCATATATTTGTACAATTAACATGTTAACATCATATACATCCAATTTGACATCATTTTACCACCTATTAATGCCACTTTCATACAAGTTAATTTTGTTCTACATTTTGGCTCTAATCAACCATGTAAGTCACTTTTCACAATATTAGAGTCACTTTGCACCCTATAATAATCACTTTCCACCATATATTTGTATAATTAACATGCTAACATCATATACATCAAATTTTACATTCTTTTACCACCTCTTAGTTCCACTTTCATACAAGTCAATATTGTTCCACATTTTGGTTCTAATCAACCATTTAAGTCACGTTTCACCATATTACAGTCATTTTGCACCCTATAAGAGTCACTTACCACCATATATATAGCAATTAACATGTGAACATCATATACATCCAATTTCACATCCTTTTACCACCTATTAATTCCACTTTCATACAAGTTAATTTTGTTCCACATTTTGGCTCTAATCAACCATGTAAGTCATTTATCACCATATTAGAGTCACTTTGCACCCTATAAGTGTCAATTTCCACCATAAATTTGTACATGCTAACATCATATACATCCAATTTGACATCTTTTACCACCTCTTAGTTCCACTTTCATATAAGTCAATATTGTTCCACATTTTGGTTCTAATCCACCATGTAAGTCACATTTCACAATATTAGAGTCATTTTGCACCCTATAAGAGTCACTTTCCACCATATATATAACAATTAACATGTTAATATCATATACATCCAATTTGACATCCTTTTACCACCTATTAATGCCACTTTCATACAAGTTAATTTTCTTCCACATTTGGCTCTAATCAATCATGTAAATCATTTTTCACCATATTAGAGTCACTTTGCACCATATAAGTGTCAATTTCCACCATATATTTGTACAATTAACATGTTAACATCATATACATCCAATTTGATATTATTTTACCACCTATTAATGCCACTTTCATACAATTTAATTTTGTTCTACATTTTGGCTCCAATCAACCATGTAAGTCACTTTCCACCATATTAGAGTCACTTTGCACCCTATAATAATCACTTTCCACCATATATTTGTATAATTAACATGCTAACATCATATACATCCAATTTGACATCTTTTACCACCTCTCAGTTCCACTTTCATATAAGTCAATATTGTTCCACATTTTGGTTCTAATCAACCATGTAAGTCACGTTTCACCATATGCGAGTCACTTTGCACCCTATAAGAGTCACTTTCCACCATATATATAGCAATTAACATGTTAACATCATATACATCCAATTTGACATCCTTTTACCAGATATTAATGCCACTTTCATACAAGTTAATTTTTTTCTATATTTGGCTATAATCAATCATGTAAGTCATTTTTCACCATATTAGAATCACTTTGCATCCTATAAGTGTCAATTTCCACCATATATTTGTACAATTAACATGTTAACATCATATACATCCAATTTGACATTATTTTACCACCTATTAATGCCACTTTCATACAAGTTAATTTTGTTCTACATTTGGGCTCTAATCAACCATGTAAGTCACTTTCCACCATATTAGAATCACTTTGCACCTTATAATAGTCACTTTTCACCATATATTTGTATAATTAACATGTGAACATCATATACATCCAATTTGACATCCTTTTACCACCTATTAATGCCACTTTAATACAAGTTAATTTTTTTTTTTTTGGCTAATTAGAAATTTTATAAATCAGAAAAAAATAAACAAGATAAGAGGGGTATACCCCAATAGGCAAAAAAGTGAAAAAAAACCCCATGAGATAGGGGACACAAACAAACCTAGTTGACTAGCATCTACCTCCACAACCAACCAAGCACTATGCGGTTACTGAGACTATTATAATTAATATAATAGTAAAAGCAAAGATGGGTTTTTATGCACCCACCTATGAAAAACATTAGAAGAGAAGAGTTTCTCTTTGCCAGTACGTCTAATAGTACAAATAATAGACAAAGTGGGGTGAGCAGCTCCCGGGTTATGCACTCTGAAGTTTCTCTCCTTCCATGTATAGTAGACTGATGTAGTGAAGAATAAACTTGCAATCTTCCTTTCTTTCTTTGTTACTTGGCCTCTTATAAAATTCCCTTGAATACAGTCATTCCAATCTTCTGAAAAACTGAAATGAAGAGCTCTACGAACCAGATCATAATACGGACAATTTGAGAAAATATGATGGACTGATTCATGATTATTGTTGCAAAGGACACATGCACGATCCACATTCATCCCAAATGTAACCATACGATCTCTAGTGAGTAACCTGTTTAAGAAAGCAAGCCAGGTGATAAAAGAGCATTTTGGCACCGAGAAACCATCCCAAATAATTTCAGTCCACGGAACTAGCATATTCTGAGTACGGATAGAGCTGAATATGGTGGAAATCTTAATATTACGAGAGAGAAAGCCATCCCATAATATAGTCATTCCTGTGGATTCTGACGGAGTACGCAATATTCCGGACCTCTATTATGTCCACATGATTAGAAGATGGTAAGTCCCAAATACCATCGCGAAGGAAGACATTAATAGGAACAAGAGAGGTAGATTCTGCGGTGGAAACAATTGTGTCGGAGATCTTAATGAAAGGATTCCCATTCGCCCATGAATCATGCCAAAATGAGAAGTCTGAGTTAGGACCAATATTATATTTAATAAAATAACGGAACCTTTCTCTCGAATTGTACATCTTTCTGAAACTCCATGAGCATTTATAAGGCAATTTACAAGTCCAGAAGTTTTTATTTTTTAAGAGACACTGCCTCACCCATTTTATCCAAAGAGAAGGACAAGATTGAACCTGAATAAGTCCCCATATTTGTTGATAAATGGCTGCCCGATTCCATTCAAAAAGGTTGCGAAGCCCCAGCCCACCTTCTGACTTTGGCTTACAGCATTCTTCCCAATTGACCTTGTAGTAACAATTACCCAAAGGTTTATAAAACCCTCCCCATAAAAATTTAAACATTAGCATGTTCAACTTTTTAAGGATTCCTTTGGGCAAAAACAGATACATACTCCAATACCCCACCGCACCAGAGAGGACACAACGTAACAGTTGAAGTCTACCAGCGAAATTAAGAACCATATTAGAGTCACTTTGCACCCTATAAGTGTCAAATTCCACCATATATTTGTACAATTAACATGCTAACATCATATACATCCAATTTGACATCTTTTACCACCTCTTACTTCCACTTTCTTATAAGTCAATATCGTTCCATATTTTGGTTTTAATCAACCATGTAAGTCACGTTCAACCATATTAGAGTCACTTTCCACTCATTTATCACCATATTAGAGTCACTTTGCACCCTATAAGTGTCAATTTCCACCATATATTTGTACAATTAACATCTTAACATCATATACATCCAATTTGACATCATTTTACCACCTATTAATGCCACTTTCATACAAGTTAATTTTGTTCTACATTTTGGGTCTAATCAACCATGTAAGTCACTTTCCACCATATTAGAGTCACTTTGCACCCGATAATAGTCACTTTCCACAATATATTTGTATAATTAACATGCTAACATCATATACATCCAATTTGACATCTTTTACCACCTCTTAGTTCCACTTTCATATAAGTCAATATTGTTCCACATTTTGGTTCTAATCAACCATGTAAGTCACGTTTCACCATATTAGAGTCACTTTGCACCCTATAAGAGTCACTTTCCACCGTACATATAGCAATTAACATGTTAACATCATATACATCCAATTTGACATCTTTTGCCACCTATTAATGCCACTTTGATACAAGTTAATTTTTTTCCACATTTGGCTCTAATCAATCATGTAAGTCATTTTTCACCATATTAGAGTCACTTTGCACCCTATAAGTGTCAATTTCCACCATATATCTGTACAATTAACATGTTAACATCATATACATCCAATTTGACATCATTTTACCACCTATTAATGCCACTTTCATACAAGTTAATTTTGTTCTACATTTTGGCTCTAATCAACCATGTAAGTAACTTTCCACCATATTAGAGTTACTTTGCACCCTATAATAGTCACTTTCCACCATATATTTGTATAATTAACATGTGAACATCATATACATCCAATTTGTCATCCTTTTACCACCTATTAATGCCACTTTCATACAAGTTAATTTTGTTCCACATTTTGGTTCTAATCAACCATGTAAGTCATTTATCACCATATTAGAGTCACTTTGCACCCTATAAGTGTCAATTCCCACCATATATTTGTACAATTAACATGCTGACATCATATACATCCAATTTGACATCTTTTACCACCTCTTAGTTCCACTTTCTTATAAGTCAACATCGTTCCACATTTTGGTTCTAATCAACCATGTAAGTCACGTTCAACCATATTAGAGTCACTTTATGTAATATCCCATATTTTCAAATATTATTATTATAATTAATTGAAATTATTTATATGATTTTATGTGAATTTTGGTGAATTATCTGATAATTGGAATTGATGTTTGGATGTTTATATGTGACATTATTTGAATATTTGAATTTTTATATGTCCAGAATAAAATATAGATAATTGTGGTATTTTTCTGGTAATTTTTGGAGTGTTATATGATTTTATAATGATTTATGTATTATTAATTATTTTCTGAATAATTACAAAACTATTTTATAAAGCCGGGAATCTTCCAGCTTTAATCGTTTTTGCGTTTTTACAACCCGAAACTCTTCCGAAAACTCCTTCCTAACCTAATCTGGTAATTCCGGACATTTTCCGTGTTTTATCTTTTTCAATCCAGATTACGGTTTGACCTGTGCGAGTCCCGGTGTAAAATTTTTGATACGCTAATCATTTTATAGACCGGTAAAACCCATATTCTCGGAAGACGAGATAATATTACTTTATTTTTGTATAAAGTATTTTGTAGGAAGCTCCGTTTTGAGAATTATCCAAATTCGGTGTTAAATTGTATCGTTTATATAGTTACTTAGCGGCTAAGTAATCTATTTTCGGATCTGATATGTAAATGTAATTATCGAATTATTAAATGAATAAAATATGCGATGGTTCTGTCAGCTATATGTTGCTATATTAATAATTGTGTTTGATTGGGTGGGTGCGAAGATTAATTGGATAAAAATTTTAAAACTATTTTCATAAAAATCTCGGGTTATTTTACCCGTAAGTTGTTCGTTGAAATTGACAAATTACAGTACAAATTCAGTTTTCGGGCTGGGTAATAAGATATATTCATCTTTCCCCCAAATTAATTCCAAGTCTCTCTCTCCTCTTTATCTCTCCCATCGATCTCTCTCTCCTCTCCCCTGTCACCTCTCCCTCGAATCTCTCCTGTGCTCTTTCGATTCTCCCTCCCATCCCTACTCCTGTTTTTCCCCTTTCCTGAAGTTTCTCTGTTCTTCTCCGGTGAGTTTAATCGCTTTGTGTCCTGTTTTCCGGCGAGAGTTCGCCGCCTTCTCCGTGTTCGCGCGTACTATGCGCGTTAGTGTGGTGTGTGTGTGTTTACATGTGTGTGCGTGTGTTGCGTGTGAATCTCGTGTGTGTGTGTTCTTGTGTGTGGGAGATTCCGTGCTGCTGGTGTCGCTGTTGCCGGCGGTTGGTTCCTCCGGCCAGCCGCGCGTGCGGGCGTGCGTGTAGTGTTGCTTCGAATTTTCTGAATTTCAGATTTCTGGCTTCTGTGATTATATTTCGATGAAATGAAATGCTAAAATTTGAGTGATTAGTTGTGGTTTATTCGATTAGCTTCTGAAATTCGAAGTAAATATTTAAAAATATTTACCCGAATTATTTGGCTAATTATTCCGAATAAACCCTTATTATTATTTGAATTTAACTTTTGAAGGTTGCGAGTTAATCGACGAAATTTATGTGGAAACCCGAATAATATCGGGCACCAATAAGTTTTGCCGCCGTCCGCGATGAATTTATACGAGCAGATGGTGGACTATGATAATTTGATCTGAGTCCTACTATTTAAAACATAAAAATACGGATGATAATGATTATTAATTGTATTTAATTGGAATTGGTGAATTGTAAATTGGCGTTTTTAATTGAAGTTGGTGATTGAATTGTAGATTGCGATTGATTGATGTTGTTGTGATTGACGTCGGGATGTTCGACGGGTAGCCCGATAAACAAAGGAGACGCTGCCCGATTTTCGGGAAATTAATTCCGAAAATACGGGAACGTAACCTACGATTATCGGAGACGTCGAACGAGGTTATATAATTAATTTTTTTTTTTACGAAACCTAATGACGTGTTGAGACAAGATATTTTTATAAATAAACCGTTCGACTGTTTAATACGAAACGAACGCCTTTAGACTCAGAAAAATATTTTGATTTTAATAAAAGTACTTTTGAGACCTAATTTCTTTTGTATTGAAGGACCGTTTGATTTTTTTATATTATCCTGAGTCAATTTTGATCGAAAAATCATATTTTGACCCGATTTCAGTTTTAAATGTACCTAGTCGAACCTTTTGGTTAATCGAGTATTATGTGATATGAATTATGTGATACGTGAGTTATGTGCTTATGTGCTATGGGAATTACGTGTGTACGTGGGTCAAAAGTCTTGTGTTTGACTATTTCCTTATGTGTGGGCTATCGTATGGGTAGACATTAGTGTTTTGACGCGCAGTTCGTCGAGTGATTATCGATTAGATGATTAAAGTTCTATATTTTAATTATAGATACGGATCATTCGATTTGATCAGGACAAGACATTGGATAAAGAATAAGATGGAATGGTATTGGGTAGTTGACTTCTAGTAATCGCAGGAGCAGCATATCAGTAAAGTGTTGGAAGGAAAGACGATGATGTTTTGAGACAGAATGTCAGAATAGATGCGTCTTTACGAGTGTGACTAACTACTAAAACCCAAAGACAAGTATTCCTATTATCACTTATTGTTCAAGTGATATTTATTTTGAATCCTATTAGGCAAATATTGTTTCCCCTATTCTCAGTTCAGAATAGATAAATGTTTTACATATCGCTGAATTAAATAATTCTGTTTATGCAAGTACCCTCTGCTATTCGATGTTCAGAATAGTTAAATGTTTTTACTTATCAAATTACTGGATTTATAAATATTTTGGATTTTGAGAAAGATGATTTTGTTGCGAGAATTCCTGCCCAAGTGAATGGGGGAATAAAAATTATTTAGGATGTCGATTGATTCGACTCCTTTTTCAATAAAAAAAAGGTTTTTAAGATTGGAATGGTTACTAGTTACTGGTTACAGCGTAGGTGATCGAGATATCGGTCCAGCTGTAATATCTTTCAAGGCGAGTATATGCCATTTCTGGCACCCTATAGGTACCGTATGGCTGCGGCATACGGGTAGTACCTATATTTACGGTATGGCTGCGGGATACCGGTGTTGTTTCGTGACTGATCATCAGGAACAACATGAAATATAATTTGTTCCAATCTAAACCGTTGTTTCTAAATTATTTTGATATTCTTAGAATAAATGGATTATCATGTATTTCTGTTTTGGATAAAAGGTGAAAAGCGATTTTGATTCAGTTTCTGATTTATACTGATACTTATTTTGTTATTAAGTATCAAAGGTGGTATTAGTATAGATGATTGATGTTGACTTCAGTATGGGATGTTGTGAGCATCAAAGTTCTTATTAATATCTAATTTGATATGACAACAAAATGAGTATTAATTTCCAATGTTCGATTTTGAATGAAGTTTATGATTCATTCTATAATCATTGTTTCATGTTATTGTGGTTTACGATATTTCCGTAAACACTATTTTACAAGTTTTATTCTCGTCAAGATTCAAAGTATTGCTGAAGCATTTCGCTCAAAAAAATATCAAATTGGTTTTGAATATAATTAAGGAATTAAATCTGGGATTCCTCAACTAAAATTTTATGATTCAGCAACTATGATTTTAAATGTTCTGCTCTAATGCAGATGTCGGTTTTATATCAAAACGACCCTATATATGTCATAATGATCTTGCTGAGCATTTCTTTCGCTCATACTTGCCTGTTTTTAAATTTAACCTCCAGTGAGGATTAGCTTGCTGTTTAGCCGCGTAATTCGAGGAAGCAGGAAGAAGCTCTTGGAAGGTGGTTGGTCCAGGGTTTGCGAATTAGTGTAAGTTCTTTTGTGTAAAGTTTTTTATATTATATTATACTATAATTGTGTATTTTATAATTGAGCCTAGTATACTTCTTTTCGAAGTTATACTAGTGGGTTAAGTTTTGAGATTGAGAATTGTTGTAAAGAGTTTTAAAAGAAAGTGAAAAATTTATTTATGGAATTTGGATATCTTGTTTCTAGAACTGTAACCTTAAAAGATCTTGGAGTAGTTTGGGGTCATTTATGATAAATATCTTCCGCTGGCATTTAATTATTAATTAAACAGGTTGATTTAGATTGAGGTTTTATAGTGACGACCAAATCCCCTGACCCCGGATTTGGGGGCGTTACAGGTTGGTATCAGAGCCGAGGTTATAGTAAACTAGAAACGAGAGTGTGTAGGAGTGTTTATAGCTATGTTAGGACGTTTGAGCTCATATCGAGTTCCTGTTGGACTATCGGATATAGTGCCAACGAGTAAGTTAAGATAGGCGAATTCGTTCGAGATGGTTGTGTTGAGCGGGATGGAACTCCGGGAAGCTCCAAACTTCTATGGTGGAATCTTTTAAGGCTACTACAATTCGACGACGATGAAGATTATCGATATCTTTGGAACGTGAAGAAGTGTCTACAATCAGATGGCGAGTCAACTGGAGAGTTCAAATTGGAGATAAATATTAAGACTTTGGCAATACCTTCTCTTTCTATAATTTCTTTTGGCATCTCTCAAAAGAAGTAATTGTTAGAGGATATATTCCCTAACACTCATTTTCAATCATAACTGTGTTTTAAATGTGCCAGAGGCTGTCATGAAGCCTATTTTTCAGGTTTTGATAGCTCTGCCAAGTTATGATAATTTGATTCCACTTTTCTTATTTGGTGGATAGTTTCTTGATGATGTGACACCATTTGCTCATTTGGTGACATAATTTTGTTCTCTAGATTTCATTTCCTTCAGAAATATCAGCTTTGAAATCTTTTCAGCTTTATTCATTTGATTTTCAATTTCTTTCATATTCTTTTATTCTGACTGAGAAGAACAACCCTAACTATAGGGGACACAAGGTATACCTGTCTGTGTGATAGGAGTTGGATGGGACGCCATCACTTGTGTGTATTGTGAATACATGAAGGTTAAAAACCTTTAGTAGTGTCTTAATTTGGGCACGCAATACCAAGTTCATTTGATCATATTGATCTCTCAGTTATTCTTTTATTTCAACAATATCTATTTTCACAAATTCAGATTTTTGTCCTCTTATAACATAACATTCTTTTCTCTTTGAAATTTCATGATTTTATCATTCCAAATATTCGAAGGTATGCCAATCAAGTTAAGCTGAGTTATCCTGGTCAAATCAAAGCAGAGTTACGTGATGGGATTACCAAGAGCAACAGTGGACTGCGATGCAGTTATAATAGTAGTGGCGTACAACGAAGTCAATCTATTTCTTTATTTCTCTCTTTATCTCTCTTTCTTTTCTTTTCTCTATCTTTCTCTCTATTCTTCTTTCTCGCGATCAATAAAAAGTAATTCTATTGAAGAATTGGTCAAAGGATGTGGATGGAACAGTGGTGCGGAGCGAAGCTCCTGGAAACAATTATACAAGGAATACAAGATTTGTTTGAGGTTATGGAAAATTGAGGTTATTTGGAAACGGAGAGTTGGTTAGAAAACCCTTAGTGCTTTATTTTGTTGATTCCGAGGACGGAATCCTTATAAGGGGGGTAGATTGTAATATCCCATATTTTCAAATATTATTATTATAATTAATTGAAATTATTTATATGATTTTATGTGAATTTTGGTGAATAGACTGATAATTGGAATTGATGTTTGGATGTTTATATGTGACATTATTTGAATATTTGAATTTTTATATGTACAGATTAAAATATAGATAATTGTGGTATTTTCTGGTAATTTTTGGAGTGTTATATGATTTTATAATGATTTATGTATTATTAATTATTTTCTGAATAATTACAAACCTATTTTATAAAGCCGGGAATCTTCCAACTTCAACCGTTTTTGCGTTTTTACAACCCGAAACTCTTCCGTAAACTCCTTCCTAACCTAATCTGGTAATTCCAGACATTTTCCGTGTTTTATCTTTTTCAATCCGGATTACGGTTTGACCTGTGCGAGTCCCGGTGTAAATTTTTTGATACGCTAATCATTTTATAGACCGGTAAAACCCATATTCTCGGAAGGCGAGATAATATTACTTTATTTTTATATAAAGTATTTTGTAGGAAGCTCCGTTTTGATAATTATCCAAATCCGGTGTTAAATTGTACCGTTTATATAGTTACTTAGCGGCTAAGTAATCTATTTTCGGATCTGATATGTAAATGTAATTATCGAATTATTAAATGAATAAAATATGCGATGGTTCTGTCAGCTATGTGTTGCTATATTAATAATTGTGTTTGATTGGGTGGGTGTGAAGATTAATTGTATAATTAATTATCGAGCTGTATGAATTTAATTTGTTTTTTTAAGTGATTTTAGCGAATATTGATTCTTATAAATGCTAAAATTATTTCTAAAATTATTCTTTTTGTTTTATAATTTTATTTATTATTTTTAGGAGCTTATACAATTTAGAAATCAATATTTTATTTATTATTTATCTTTAAATAATTTTTCTGATTTCATTTAATTGTAAAATTAGTATTTAATTTCAGAATTCTTCAAAATTTATGAAAATTTTATTTTATTATTTTTTTAATTATGTCGAGAATTTTAAAATTATTACGGTAAATTTATGGCTTCTATTTATCCGCGCATGTATTTGTTAAATCATAAAATGCGGATCGGATATACGATCCAAAAATGGTTAAAAGTTTTGAACATTTTATTTTATTAGTATGTAATTACCCAGGAAATTTTAAAACTATTTTTATAAAAATCTCGGGTTATTTTACCCGTAAGTTGTTCGTTGAAATTGACAAATTACAGTACAAATTCAGTTTTCGGGCTGGGTAATCAGATATATTCATTTTCCCCCCAAATTAATTCCAAGTCTCTCTCTCTCCTCCTTATCTCTCCCATCGATCTCTCTCTCCTCTCCCCTATCACCTCTCCCTCGAATCTCTCTTGTGCTCTTTCGATTCTCCCTCCCATCCCTACTCCTGTTTTTCCCCTGTCCTGACATTTCTCTGTTCTTCTCCGGTGAGTTTAATCGCCGCCATGTATCCTGTTTTCCGGCGAGAGTTCGCCGCCTTCTCCGTGTTCGCGCGTACGGTGCGCGTTAGTGTGGTGTGTGTGTTTACATGTGTGTGCGTGTGTTGCGTGTGAATCTCGTGTGTGTGTGTGTTCTTGTGTGTGGGTGATTCCGTGCTGCTGGTGCCGCTGTTGCCGGCAGTTGGTTCCTCCGGCCAGCCGAGCGTGCGGGCCTGCGTGTAGTGTTGCTTCGAATTTTCTGAATTTCAGATTTCTGGCTTCTGTGATTATATTTCGATGAAATGAAATGCTAAAATTTGAGTGATTAGTTGTGGTTTATTCGATTAGCTTCTGAAATTCGAAGTAAATATTTAAAAATATTTACCCGAATTATTTGGATAATTATTCCGAATAAACCCTTATTATTATTTGAATTTAACTTTTGAAGGTTGCGAGTTAATCGGCGAAATTTATGTGGAAACCCGAATAATATCGGGCACCAATAAGTTTTGCCGCCGTCCGCAATGAATTTATACGAGCGGACGGTGGACTATGATGATTTGATCTGAGTCCTACTATTTAAAACATAAAAATAAGGATGATAATGATTATTAATTATATTTAACTGGAATTGGTGAATTGTAAATTGGCGTTGTTAATTGAAGTTGGTGATTGAATTGTAGATTGCGATTGATTGATGTTGTTGTGATTGACGTCAGGATGTTCGACGGGTAGGCCGATAAACAAAGGAGACGCTGCCCGATTTTCGGGAAATTAATTCCGAAAATACGGGAAGGTAACTTACGATTATCGGAGACGTCGAACGAGGTTATATAATTAAATTTTTTTTTACGAAACCTAATGACGTGTTGAGACAAGATATTTTTATAAATAAACCGTTCGACTGTTTAATACGAAATGAATGCCTTTAGACTCAGAAAAATATTTCGATTTTAATAAAAGTACTTTTGAGACCTAATTTCTTTTGTATTGAAGGACCGTTTGATTTTTTTATATTATCCTGAGTCAGTTTTGATTGAAAAATCATATTTTGACCCGATTTTAGTTTTAAATGTACCTAGTCGAACCTTTTGGTTAACCGAGTATTATGTGATATGAATTATGTGATACGTGAGTTATGTGCTTATGTGCTATGGGAATTACGTGTGTACGTGGGTCAAGAGTCTTGTGTTTGACTGTTTCCTTATGTGTGGGCTATCGTATGGGTAGACATTAGGGTTTTGATGCGCAGTTCGTCGAGTGATTATCGATTATATGATTAAAGTTCTATATTTTAATTATAGATACGGATCATTCGAGTTGATCAGGACAAGACGTTGGATAAAGAATAAGATGGAATGGTATTGGGTAGCTGACTTCTAGTAATCGCAGGAGCATCATATCAGTAAAGTATTGGAAGGTAAGACGATGATGTTTTGAGACAGAATGTCAGAATAGATGCGTCTTTACGAGTGTGACTAACTACTAAAACCCAAAGGCAAGTATTCCTATTATCATTTATTGTTCAAGTGATATTTATTTTGAATCCTATTAGGCAAATATTGTTTCCCCTATTCTCAATTCAGAATAGATAAATGTTTTACATATCGCTGAATTAAATGATTCTGTTTATGCAAGTACCCTGTAAGTCACGTTTCACCATATTAGAGTCATTTTGCACCCTATAAAAGTCACTTTCCACCATATATATAGCAATTAACATATTAACATCATATACATCCAATTTGACATCCTTTTACCACCTATTAATGCCACTTTCATACAAGTTAATTTTGTTCTACATTTTGGCTCTAATCAACCATGTAAGTCACTTTGCACCCTATAATAGTCACTTTCCACCATATATTTGTATAATTAACATGCTAACATCATATACATCCAATTTGACATCATTTACCACCTCTTAGTTCCACTTTCGTATAAGTCAATATTGTTCCACATTTTGGTTCTAATCAACCATGTAAGTCACGTTTCACCATATTAGAGTCACTTTGCACCCTATAAGAGTCACGTTCCACCATATATATAGCAATTAACATGTTAACATCATATACATCCAATTTGACATCCTTTTACCTTCTATTAATTCCACTTTCATACAAGTTAATTTTGTTCTACATTTTGGCTCTAATCAACCATGTAAGTCACTTTCCACCATATTAGAGTCACTTTGCACCCTATAATAGTCACTTTCCACCATATATTTGTATATTTAACATGTGAACATCATATACATCCAATTTGACATCTTTTACCACCTCTTAGTTCCACTTTCATATAAGTCAATATTGTTCCACATTTTGGTTCTAATCAACCATGTAAGTCACGTTTCACCATATTAGAGTCATTTTGCATCTTATAAGAGTTATTTTCCACCATAAATATAGCAATTAACATGTAAACATCATATACATCCAATTTTACATCCTTTTACCACCTATTAATGCCACTTTCATACAAGTTAATTTTGTTCCACATTTTGGTTCTGATCAACCATGTAAGTCATTTTTCAGCATATTAGAGTCACTTTGCACCCTATAAGTGTCAATTTCCACCATATATTTGTACAATTAACATGTGAACATCATATACATCCAATTTGACATCTTTTACCACCTCTTAGTTCCACTTTCATATAAGTCAATATTGTTCTACATTTTGGTTCTAATCAACCATGTAAGTCACGTTTCACCATATTAGAGTCATTTTGCACCTTATAAGAGTTATTTTCCACCATAAATATAGCAATTAACATGTGAACATCATATACATCCAATTGGACATCCTTTTACCACCTATTAATGCCACTTTCATACAAGTTAATTTTGTTCCACATTTTGGCTCTAATCAACCATGTAAGTCATTTTTCAGCATATAGAGTCACTTTGCACCCTATAAGTGTCAATTTCCACCATATATTTGTACAATTAACATGTTAACATCATATACATCCAATTTGACGTGATTTTACCACCTATTAATGCCACTTTCATACAAGTTAATTTTTTTCCACATTTGGCTCTAATCAATCATGTAAGTCATTTTTCACCATATTAGAGTCACTTTGCACCCTATAAGTATCAATTTCCACCATATATCTGTACAATTAACATGTTAACATCATATACATCCAATTTGACATCATTTTACCACCTATTAATGCCACTTTCATACAAGTTAATTTTGTTCTACATTTTGGCTCTAATCAACCATGTGTGTCACTTTCCACCATATTAGAGTCACTTTGCACCTATAATAGTCACTTTCCACCATATATTTGTATAACTAACATGTGAACATCATATACATCCAATTTGACATCCTTTTACCACCTATTAATTCCACTTTCATACAAGTTAATTGTGTTCCACATTTTGGCTCTAATCAACCATGTAAGTCTTTTATCACCATATTAGATTCACTTTGCACCCTATAAGTGTCAATTTCCACCATATATTTGTACAATTAACATGTTAACATCATATACATCCAATTTCACATCTTTTACCACCTCTTAGTTCCACTTTCTTATAAGTCAATATTGTTCACATTTTGGTTCTAATCAACCATGTAAGTCACGTTCAACCATATTAGAGTCACTTTGCACCCTATAAAAGTCACTTTCCACCATATATATAACAATTAACATATTAAAATCATATACATCCAATTTGACATCCTTTTACCACCTATTAATGCCATTTTCATACAAGTTAATTTTGTTCTACATTTTGGCTCTAATCAACCATGTAAGTCACTTTCCACCATATTAGAGGCACTTTGCACCCTATAATAGTCACTTTCCACCATATATTTGCATAATTAACATGCTAACATCATATACATCCAATTTGACATCATTTACCACCTCTTAGTTCCACTTTCGTATAAGTCAATATTGTTCAACATTTTGGTTCTAATCAACCATGTAAGTCACGTTTCACCATATTAGAGTCACTTTGCACCCTATAAGAGTCACGTTCCACCATATATATAGCAATTAACATGTTAACATCATATACATCCAATTTGACATCCTTTTACCTCCTATTAATGCCACTTTCACACAAGTTAATTTTGTTCTACATTTTGGCTCTAATCAACCATGTAAGTCACTTTCCACCATATTAGAGTCACTTTGCACCCTATAATAGTCACTTTCCACCATATATTTGTATAATTAACATGTGAACATCATATACATCCAATCTGACATCTTTTACCACCTCTTAGTTCCACTTTCATATAAGTCAATATTGTTCCACATTTTGGTTCTAATCAACCATGTAAGTCACGTTTCACCATATTAGAGTCATTTTGCATCTTATAAGAGTTATTTTCCACCATAAATATAGCAATTAACATGTAAACATCATATACATCCAATTTTACATCCTTTTACCACCTATTAATGCCACTTTCTTACAAGTTAATTTTGTTCCACATTTTGGTTCTGATCAACCATGTAAGTCATTTTTCAGCATATTAGAGTCACTTTGCACCCTATAAGTGTCAATTTCCACCATATATTTGTACAATTAACATGTGAACATCATATACATCCAATTTGACATCTTTTACCACCTCTTAGTTCCACTTTCATATAAGTCAATATTGTTCTACATTTTGGTTCTAATCAACCATGTAAGTCACGTTTCACCATATTAGAGTCATTTTGCACCTTATAAGAGTTATTTTCCACCATAAATATAGCAATTAACATGTGAACATCATATACATCCAATTGGACATCCTTTTACCACCTATTAATGCCACTTTCATACAAGTTAATTTTGTTCCACATTTTGGCTCTAATCAACCATGTAAGTCATTTTTCAGCATATAGAGTCACTGTGCACCCTATAAGTGTCAATTTCCACCATATATTTGTACAATTAACATGTTAACATCATATACATCCAATTTGACGTGATTTTACCACCTATTAATGCCACTTTCATACAAGTTAATTTTTTTCCACATTTGGCTCTAATCAATCATGTAAGTCATTTTTCACCATATTAGAGTCACTTTGCACCCTATAAGTATCAATTTCCACCATATATCTGTACAATTAACATGTTAACATCATATACATCCAATTTGACATCATTTTACCACCTATTAATGCCACTTTCATACAAGTTAATTTTGTTCTACATTTTGGCTCTAATCAACCATGTATGTCACTTTCCACCATATTAGAGTCACTTTGCACCTATAATAGTCACTTTCCACCATATATTTGTATAACTAACATGTGAACATCATATACATCCAATTTGACATCCTTTTACCACCTATTAATTCCACTTTCATGCAAGTTAATTTTTTTCCACATTTTGGTTCTGATCAACCATGTAAGTCATTTTTCAGCATATTAGAGTCACTTTGCACCCTATAAGTGTCAATTTCCACCATATATTTGTACAATTAACATGTGAACATCATATACATCCAATTTGACATGTTTTACCACCTCTTAGTTCCACTTTCATATAAGTCAATATTGTTCCATATTTTGGTTCTAATCAACCATGTAAGTCACGTTTCACCATATTAGAGTCATTTTGCACCTTATAAGAGTTATTTTCCACCATAAATATAGCAATTAACATGTGAACATCATATACATCCAATTGGACATCCTTTTGCCACCTATTAATGCCACTTTCATACAAGTTAATTTTGTTCCACATTTTGGCTCTAATCAACCATGTAAGTCATTTTTCAGCATATAGAGTCACTTTGCACCCTATAAGTGTCAATTTCCACCATATATTTGTACAATTAACATGTTAACATCATATACATCCAATTTGACGTGATTTTACCACCTATTAATGCCACTTTCATACAAGTTAATTTTTTTCCACATTTGGCTCTAATCAATCATGTAAGTCATTTTTCACCATATTAGAGTCACTTTGCACCCTATAAGTGTCAATTTCCACCATATATCTGTACAATTAACATGTTAACATCATATACATCTAATTTGACATCATTTTACCACCTATTAATGCCACTTTCATACAAGTTAATTTTGTTTAACATTTTGGCTCTAATCAACCATGTATGTCACTTTCCACCATATTAGAGTCACTTTTCACCTATAATAGTCACTTTCCACCATATATTTGTATAACTAACATGTGAACATCATATACATCCAATTTGACATCCTTTTATCACCTATTAATTCCACTTTCATACAAGTTAATTGTGTTCCACATTTTGGCTCTAATCAACCATGTAAATCTTTTATCACCATATTAGATTCACTTTGCACCCTATAAGTGTCAATTTCCACCATATATTTGTACAGTTAACATGTTAACATCATATACATCCAATTTCACATCTTTTACCACCTCTTAGTTCCACTTTCTTATAAGTCAATATTGTTCACATTTTGGTTCTAATCAACCATGTAAGTCACGTTCAACCATATTAGAGTCACTTTGCACCCTATAAAAGTCACTTTCCACCATATATATAACAATTAACATATTAACATCATATACATCCAATTTGACATCCTTTTACCACCTATTAATGCCATTTTCATACAAGTTAATTTTGTTCTACATTTTGGCTCTAATCAACCATGTAAGTCACTTTCCACCATATTAGAGTCATTTTGCACCCTATAATAGTCACTTTCCACCATATATTTGCATAATTAACATGCTAACATCATATACATCCAATTTGACATCATTTACCACCTCGTAGTTCCACTTTCATATAAGTCAATATTGTTCCACATTTTGGTTCTAATCAACCATGTAAGTCACGTTTTACCATATTAGAGTCACTTTGCTCCCAATAAAAGTCACTTTCCACCATATATATAGCAATTAACATGTTAGCATCATATACATCCAATTTGACATCCTTTTACCACCTATTACTGCCACTTTCATACAAGTTAATTTTCTTCAACATTTGGCTCTAATCAATCATGTAAGTCATTTTTCACCATATTAGAGTCACTTTGCACCCTATAATAGTCACTTTTCACCATATATTTGTATAATTAACTTGATAACATGATATAGATTCAATTTGACATCCATTTACCACCTCTTAGTTCCACTTTCATACAAGTCAATATTGTTCCACATTTTGGTTCTAATCAACCATTTATGTCACGTTTCACCATATTAGAGTCACTTTGCTCCCTATAAGAGTCACTTTCCACCATATATATAGCAATTAACATGTTAACATCATATACATCCAGTTTGACATCCTTTTACCACCTATTACTGCCACTTTCATACAAGTTAATTTTTCTTCCACATTTGGCTGTAATCAATCATGTAAGTCATTTTGCACCATATTAGAGTCACTTTGCGCCCTATAAGTGTCAATTTCTACCATATATTTGTACAATTAACATGTTAACATCATATACATCCAATTTGACATCATTTTACCACCTATTAATGCCACTTTCATACAAGTTAATTTTGTTCTACATTTTGGTTCTAATCAACCATGTAAGTCACTTTCCACCATATTAGAGTCACTTTGCACCCTATAAGAGTCACTTACCACCATATATATAGCAATTAACATGTGAACATCATATACATCCAATTGGACATCCTTTTACCACCTATTAATGCCACTTTCATACAAGTTAATTTTGTTCCACATTTTGGCTCTAATCAACCATGTAAGTCATTTTCAGCATATAGAGTCACTTTGCACCCTATAAGTGTCAATTTCCACCATATATTTGTACAATTAACATGTTAACATCATATACATCCAATTTGACGTGATTTTACCACCTATTAATGCCACTTTCATACAAGTTAATTTTTTTCCACATTTGGCTCTAATCAATCATGTAAGTCATTTTTCACCATATTAGAGTCACTTTGCACCCTATAAGTATCAATTTCCACCATATATCTGTACAATTAACATGTTAACATCATATACATCCAATTTGACATCATTTTACCACCTATTAATGCCACTTTCATACAATTTAATTTTGTTCTACATTTTGGCTCTAATCAACCATGTATGTCACTTTCCACCATATTAGAGTCACTTTGCACCTATAATAGTCACTTTCCACCATATATTTGTATAACTAACATGTGAACATCATATACATCCAATTTGACATCCTTTTACCACCTATTAATTCCACTTTCATACAAGTTAATTGTGTTCCACATTTTGGCTCAAATCAACCATGTAAGTCTTTTATCACCATATTAGATTCACTTTGCACTCTATAAGTGTCAATTTCCACCATATATTTGTACAATTAACATGCTAACATCATATACATCCAATTTGACATCTTTTACCACCTCTTAGTTCCACTTTCTTATAAGTCAATACTGTTCCACATTTTGGTTCTAATCAACCATGTAAGTCACGTTCAACCATATTAGAGTCACTTTGCACCCTATAAGAGTCACTTTTCACCATATATATAGCAATTAACATATTAACACCATATACATCCAATTTGACATCCTTTTACCACCTAATAATGCCACTTTCATACAAGTTAATTTTCTTCCACATTTTGGCTCTAATCAACCATGTAAGTCATTTTTCACCATATTAGAGTCAATTTGTACCCTATAAGTGTCAATTTCCACCATATATTTGTACAATTAACATCTTAACATCATATACATCCAATTTGACATCATTTTACACCTATTAATGCCACTTTCATACAAATTAATTTTGTTCTACATTTTGGCTCTAATCAACCATGTAAGTCACTTTCCACCATATTAGAGTCACTTTGCACCCTATAATAGTCACTTTCCACTATATATTTGTATAATTAACATGCTAACATCATATACATCCAATTTGACATCCTTTTACCACCTCTTAGTTCCACTTTCATACAAGTCAATATTGTTCCACATTTTGGTTCTAATCAACCATTTAAGTCACGTTTCACCATATTAGAGTCACTTTGCACCCTATAAGAGTCACTTACCACGATATATATAGCAATTAACATGTGAACATCATATACATCCAATTTGACATCCTTTTACCACCTATTAATGCCACTTTCATTCAAGTTAATTTTGTTCTACATTTTGGCTCTAATCAACCATGTAAGTCATTTTTCACCATATTAGAGTCATTTTGCACCCTATAAGTGTCAATTGCCACCATAAATTTGTACAATTAACATGCTAACATCATATACATCCAATTCGACATCTTTTACCACCTCTTAGTTCCACTTTCATATAAGTCAACATTGTTCCACATTTTGGGTCTAATCAACCATGTAAGTCACGTTTCACCATATTAGAGTCACTTTGCACCCTATAAGAGTCACTTTCCACCATTTAGATAGCAATTAACATGTTAACATCATATACATCCAATTTGACATCCTTTTACCACCTATTAATGCCACTTTCATACAAGTTAATTTTCTTCCACATTTGGCTCTAATATATCATGTAAGTCATTTTTCACCATATTAGAGTCACTTTGCACCCTATAAGTATAAAGTTCCACCATATATCTGTACAATTAACATGTTAACATCATATACATCCAATTTGACATCATTTTACCACCTATTAATGCCACTTTCATACAAGTTAATTTTGTTCTACATTTTGGCTCTAATCAACCATGTATGTCACTTTCCACCATATTAGAGTCACTTTGCACCTATAATAGTCACTTTCCACCATATATTTGTATAACTAACATGTGAACATCATATACATCCAATTTGACATCCTTTTACCACCTATTAATTCCACTTTCATACAAGTTAATTGTGTTCCACATTTTGGCTCTAATCAACCATGTAAGTCTTTTATCACCATATTAGATTCACTTTGCACCCTATAAGTGTCAATTTCCACCATATATTTGTACAATTAACATGCTAACATCATATACATCCAATTTGACATCTTTTACCACCTCTTAGTTCCACTTTCTTATAAGTCAATATTGTTCCACATTTTGGTTCTAATCAACCATGTAAGTCACGTTCAACCATATTAGAGTCACTTTGCACCCTATAAGAGTCACTTTCCACCATATATATAGCAATTAACATATTAACACCTTATACATCCAATTTGACATCCTTTTACCACCTATTAATGCCACTTTCATACAATTTAATTGTCTTCCACATTTTGGCTCTAATCAACCATGTAAGTCATTTTTCACCATATTAGAGTCAATTTGCACCCTATAAGTGTCAATTTCCATTATATATTTGTACAATTAACATCTTAACATCATATACATCCAATTTGACATCATTTTACCACATATTAATGCCACTTTCATACAAATTAATTTGTTCTACATTTTGGCTCTAATCAACCATGTAAGTCACTTTCCACCATATTAGAGTCACTTTGCACCCTATAATAGTCACTTTCCACTATATATTTGTATAATTAACATGCTAACATCATATACATCCAATTTGACATCCTTTTACCACCTCTTAGTTCCACTTTCATACAAGTCAATATTGTTCCACATTTTGGTTCTAATCAACCATTTAAGTCACGTTTCACCATATTAGAGTCACTTTGCACCCTATAAGAGTCACTTACCACGATATATATAGCAATTAATATGTGAACATCATATACATCCAATTTGACATCCTTTTACCACCTATTAATGCCACTTTCATTCAAGTTAATTTTGTTCTACATTTTGGCTCTAATCAACCATGTAAGTCATTTTTCACCATATTAGAGTCATTTTACACCCTATAAGTGTCAATTTCCACCATAAATTTGTACAATTAACATGCTAACATCATATACATCCAATTCGACATCTTTTACCACCTCTTAGTTCCACTTTCATATAAGTCAACATTGTTCCACATTTTGGGTCTAATCAACCATGTAAGTCACGTTTCACCATATTAGAGTCACTTTGCACCCTATAAGAGTCACTTTCCACCATTTAGATAGCAATTAACATGTTAACATCATATACATCCAATTTGACATCCTTTTACCACCTATTAATGCCACTTTCATACAAGTTAATTTTCTTTCACATTTGGCTCTAATCTATCATGTAAGTCATTTTTCACCATATTAGAGTCACTTTGCACCCTATAAGTGTCAATTTCCACCATATATTTGTACAATTAACATGTTAACATCATATACATCAAATTTGACATTATTTTACCACATATTAATGCCACTTTCATACAAATTAATTTTGTTCTATATTTTGGCTCTAATCAACCATGTAAGTCACTTTCCACCATATTAGAGTCACTTTGCACCCTATAATAGTCACTTTCCACCATATATTTGTATGATTAACATGCTAACATCATATATATCTAATTTGACATCTTTTACCACCTCTTTGTTCCACTTTCATATAAGTCAATATTGTTCCACATTTTGATTCTAATCAACCATGTAAGTCACGTTTCACCATATTAGAGTCACTTTGCACCCTATAAGAGTCACGTTCCACTATATATATATCAATTAACATGTTAACATCATATACATCCAATTTGACATCCTTTTACCACCTATTAATGCCATTTTCATACAAGTTAATTTTGTTCTACATTTTGGCTCTAATCAACCATGTAAGTCACTTTCCACCATATTAGAGTCATTTTGCACCCTATAATAATCACTTTCCACCATATATTTGTCTAATTAACATGTGAACATCATATACATCCAATTTGACATCTTTTACCAACTCTTAGTTCCACTTTCATATAAGTCAATATTGTTCCACATTTTGGTTCTAATCAACCATGTAAGTCACGTTTCACCATATTAGAGTCATTTTGCACTTTATAAGAGTTATTTTCCACCATAAATATAGCAATTAACATGGGAACATCATATACATCCAATTTGACATCCTTTTACCACCTATTAATACCACTTTCATACAATTTAATTTTGTTCCACATTTTGGCTCTAATCAACCATGTAAGTCATTTATCACCATATTAGAGTCACTTTGCACCCTACAAGTGTCAATTTCCACCATATATTTGTACAATTAACATGCTAACATCATATACATCCAATTGGACATCTTTTACCACCTCTTAGTTCCACTTTCATATAAGTCAATATTGTTCCACATTTTGGTTCTAATCAACCATGTAAGTCACGTTTCACCATATTAGAGTCACTTTGCTCCCAATAAAAGTCACTTTCCACCATATATATAGCAATTAACATGTTAGCATCATATACATCCAATTTGACATCCTTTTACCACCTATTACTGCCACTTTCATACAAGTTAATTTTCTTCCACATTTGGCTCTAATCAATCATGTAAGTCATTTTTCACCATATTAGAGTCACTTTGCACCCTATAATAGTCACTTTTCACCATATATTTGTATAATTAACTTGATAACATGATATAGATTCAATTTGACATCCATTTACCACCTCTTAGTTCCACTTTCATACAAGTCAATATTGTTCCACATTTTGGTTCTAATCAACCATTTAAGTCACGTTTCACCATATTAGAGTCACTTTGCTCCCTATAAGAGTCACTTTCCACCATATATATAGCAATTAACATGTTAACATCATATACATCCAGTTTGACATCCTTTTACCACCTATTACTGCCACTTTCATACAAGTTAATTTTTCTTCCACATTTGGCTGTAATCAATCATGTAAGTCATTTTGCACCATATTAGAGTCACTTTGCGCCCTATAAGTGTCAATTTCTACCATATATTTGTACAATTAACATGTTAACATCATATACATCCAATTTGACATCATTTTACCACCTATTAATGCCACTTTCATACAAGTTAATTTTGTTCTACATTTTGGTTCTAATCAACCATGTAAGTCACTTTCCACCATATTAGAGTCACTTTGCACCCTATAAGAGTCACTTACCACCATATATATAGCAATTAACATGTGAACATCATATACATCCAATTTGACATCCTTTTACCACCTATTAATGCCACTTTCATACAAATTAATTTTCTTCCACATTTTGGCTCTAATCAACCAGGTAAGTCATTTATCACCATATTAGAGTCACTTTGCACCCTATAAGTGTCAATTTCCACCATATATTTGTACAATTAACATGCTAACATCATATACATCCAATTTGACATCTTTTACCACTTCTTAGTTCCACTTTCATATAAGTCAATATTGTTTCACATTTTGGTTCTAATCAACCATGTAAGTCACGTTTCACCATATTAGAGTCACTTTGCACACTATAAGAGTCACTTTCCACCATATATATAGCAATTAACATGTTAAGATCATATACATCCAATTTGACATCCTTTTACCACCTATTACTGCCACTTTCATACAAGTTTATTTTCTTCCACATTTGGCTCTAATCAATCATGTATTCATTTTTCACCATATTAGAGTCACTTTGCACCCTATAAGTGTCAATTTCCACCATATATTTGTACAATTAACATTTTAACATAATATACATCCAATTTGACATCATTTTACCACCTATTAATGCCACTTTCATACAAGTTAATTTTGTTCTACATTTTGGCTCTAATCAACCATGTAAGTCACTTTCCACCATATTAGAGTCACTTTGCACCCTATAATAGTCACTTTCCACGATATATTTGTATAATTAACATGCTAACATCATATACATCCAATTTGACATCCTTTTACCACCTCTTAGTTCCACTTTCAAACAAGTCAATATTGTTCCACATTTTGGTTCTAATCAACCATTTAAGTCACGTTTCACCATATTAGAGTCACTTTGCACCCTATAAGAGTCACTTACCACCATATATATAGCAATTAACATGTGAAAATCATATACATCCAATTTGACATCCTTTTTCCACCAATTAATGCTACTTTCATACAAGTTAATTTTGTTCCACATTTTGGCTCTAATCAACCATGTAAGTCATTTTTCACCATATTAGAGTCACTTTGCACCCTATAAGTGGAAATTTCCACCATATATTTGTAAAATTAACACGCTAACATAATATACATCCAATTCGACATATTTACCACCTCTTAGTTCCACTTTCTTATAAGTCAATATTGTTCCACATTTTGGTTCTAATAACCCAAGTAAGTCACGTTCAACCATATTAGAGTCACTTTGCACCCTATAAGAGTACCTTTCCACCATATATATAGCAATCAACATGTTAACACCATATACATCCAATTTGACATTCTTTTACCACCTATTAATGCCACTTTCATACAAGTTAATTTTCTTCCACATTTTGGCTCTAATCAACCATGTAAGTCATTTTTCACCATATTAGAGTCACTTTGCACCCTATAAGTGTCAATTTCCACCATATATTTGTACAATTAACATCTTAACGTCATATACATCTAATTTGACGGCATTTTGCCACCTATTAATGCCACTTTCATACAAGTTAATTTTGTTCTACATTTTGGCTCTAATCAACCATGTAAGTCACTTTCCACAATATTAGAGTCACTTTGCACCCTATAATAGTCATTTTCCACCATATATTTGTATAATTAACATGCTAACATCATATACATCCAATTTGACATCCTTTTACCAGCTCTTAGTTCAACTTTCATACAAGTCAATATTGTTCCACATTTTGGTTCTAATCAACCATTTAAGTCACGTTTCACCATATTAGAGTCACTTTGCACCCTATAAGAGTCACTTACCACGATATATATAGCAATTAACATGTGAACATCATATACATCCAATTTGACATCCTTTTACCACCTATTAATGCCACTTTCATACAATTTAATTTTGTTCTACATTTTGGCTCTAATCAACCATGTATGTCACTTTCCACCATATTAGAGTCACTTTGCACCTATAATAGTCACTTTCCACCATATATTTGTATAACTAACATGTGAACATCATATACATCCAATTTGACATCCTTTTACCACCTATTAATTCCACTTTCATACAAGTTAATTGTGTTCCACATTTTGGCTCAAATCAACCATGTAAGTCTTTTATCACCATATTAGATTCACTTTGCACTCTATAAGTGTCAATTTCCACCATATATTTGTACAATTAACATGCTAACATCATATACATCCAATTTGACATCTTTTACCACCTCTTAGTTCCACTTTCTTATAAGTCAATATTGTTCCACATTTTGGTTCTAATCAACCATGTAAGTCACGTTCAACCATATTAGAGTCACTTTGCACCCTATAAGAGTCACTTTTCACCATATATAGCAATTAACATATTAACACCATATACATCCAATTTGACATCCTTTTACCACCTAATAATGCCACTTTCATACAAGTTAATTTTCTTCCACATTTTGGCTCTAATCAACCATGTAAGTCATTTTTCACCATATTAGAGTCAATTTGTACCCTATAAGTGTCAATTTCCACCATATATTTGTACAATTAACATCTTAACATCATATACATCCAATTTGACATCATTTTACACCTATTAATGCCACTTTCATACAAATTAATTTTGTTCTACATTTTGGCTCTAATCAACCATGTAAGTCACTTTCCACCATATTAGAGTCACTTTGCACCCTATAATAGTCACTTTCCACTATATATTTGTATAATTAACAT
The DNA here is from genome assembly GCF_009905375.1 of Apium graveolens. NCBI lineage: Eukaryota > Viridiplantae > Streptophyta > Magnoliopsida > Apiales > Apiaceae > Apium > Apium graveolens. The sequence continues at coordinate 38,308 of NW_027417524.1, read as the reverse complement.
GCTAACATCATATACATCCAATTTGACATCCTTTTACCACCTCTTAGTTCCACTTTCATACAAGTCAATATTGTTCCACATTTTGGTTCTAATCAACCATTTAAGTCACGTTTCACCATATTAGAGTCACTTTGCACCCTATAAGAGTCACTTACCACGATATATATAGCAATTAACATGTGAACATCATATACATCCAATTTGACATCCTTTTACCACCTATTAATGCCACTTTCATTCAAGTTAATTTTGTTCTACATTTTGGCTCTAATCAACCATGTAAGTCATTTTTCACCATATTAGAGTCATTTTGCACCCTATAAGTGTCAATTGCCACCATAAATTTGTACAATTAACATGCTAACATCATATACATCCAATTCGACATCTTTTACCACCTCTTAGTTCCACTTTCATATAAGTCAACATTGTTCCACATTTTGGGTCTAATCAACCATGTAAGTCACGTTTCACCATATTAGAGTCACTTTGCACCCTATAAGAGTCACTTTCCACCATTTAGATAGCAATTAACATGTTAACATCATATACATCCAATTTGACATCCTTTTACCACCTATTAATGCCACTTTCATACAAGTTAATTTTCTTCCACATTTGGCTCTAATATATCATGTAAGTCATTTTTCACCATATTAGAGTCACTTTGCACCCTATAAGTATAAAGTTCCACCATATATCTGTACAATTAACATGTTAACATCATATACATCCAATTTGACATCATTTTACCACCTATTAATGCCACTTTCATACAAGTTAATTTTGTTCTACATTTTGGCTCTAATCAACCATGTATGTCACTTTCCACCATATTAGAGTCACTTTGCACCTATAATAGTCACTTTCCACCATATATTTGTATAACTAACATGTGAACATCATATACATCCAATTTGACATCCTTTTACCACCTATTAATTCCACTTTCATACAAGTTAATTGTGTTCCACATTTTGGCTCTAATCAACCATGTAAGTCTTTTATCACCATATTAGATTCACTTTGCACCCTATAAGTGTCAATTTCCACCATATATTTGTACAATTAACATGCTAACATCATATACATCCAATTTGACATCTTTTACCACCTCTTAGTTCCACTTTCTTATAAGTCAATATTGTTCCACATTTTGGTTCTAATCAACCATGTAAGTCACGTTCAACCATATTAGAGTCACTTTGCACCCTATAAGAGTCACTTTCCACCATATATATAGCAATTAACATATTAACACCTTATACATCCAATTTGACATCCTTTTACCACCTATTAATGCCACTTTCATACAAGTTAATTGTCTTCCACATTTTGGCTCTAATCAACCATGTAAGTCATTTTTCACCATATTAGAGTCAATTTGCACCCTATAAGTGTCAATTTCCATTATATATTTGTACAATTAACATCTTAACATCATATACATCCAATTTGACATCATTTTACCACATATTAATGCCACTTTCATACAAATTAATTTTGTTCTACATTTTGGCTCTAATCAACCATGTAAGTCACTTTCCACCATATTAGAGTCACTTTGCACCCTATAATAGTCACTTTCCACTATATATTTGTATAATTAACATGCTAACATCATATACATCCAATTTGACATCCTTTTACCACCTCTTAGTTCCACTTTCATACAAGTCAATATTGTTCCACATTTTGGTTCTAATCAACCATTTAAGTCACGTTTCACCATATTAGAGTCACTTTGCACCCTATAAGAGTCACTTACCACGATATATATAGCAATTAATATGTGAACATCATATACATCCAATTTGACATCCTTTTACCACCTATTAATGCCACTTTCATTCAAGTTAATTTTGTTCTACATTTTGGCTCTAATCAACCATGTAAGTCATTTTTCACCATATTAGAGTCATTTTACACCCTATAAGTGTCAATTTCCACCATAAATTTGTACAATTAACATGCTAACATCATATACATCCAATTCGACATCTTTTACCACCTCTTAGTTCCACTTTCATATAAGTCAACATTGTTCCACATTTTGGGTCTAATCAACCATGTAAGTCACGTTTCACCATATTAGAGTCACTTTGCACCCTATAAGAGTCACTTTCCACCATTTAGATAGCAATTAACATGTTAACATCATATACATCCAATTTGACATCCTTTTACCACCTATTAATGCCACTTTCATACAAGTTAATTTTCTTTCACATTTGGCTCTAATCTATCATGTAAGTCATTTTTCACCATATTAGAGTCACTTTGCACCCTATAAGTGTCAATTTCCACCATATATTTGTACAATTAACATGTTAACATCATATACATCAAATTTGACATTATTTTACCACATATTAATGCCACTTTCATACAAATTAATTTTGTTCTATATTTTGGCTCTAATCAACCATGTAAGTCACTTTCCACCATATTAGAGTCACTTTGCACCCTATAATAGTCACTTTCCACCATATATTTGTATGATTAACATGCTAACATCATATATATCTAATTTGACATCTTTTACCACCTCTTTGTTCCACTTTCATATAAGTCAATATTGTTCCACATTTTGATTCTAATCAACCATGTAAGTCACGTTTCACCATATTAGAGTCACTTTGCACCCTATAAGAGTCACGTTCCACTATATATATATCAATTAACATGTTAACATCATATACATCCAATTTGACATCCTTTTACCACCTATTAATGCCATTTTCATACAAGTTAATTTTGTTCTACATTTTGGCTCTAATCAACCATGTAAGTCACTTTCCACCATATTAGAGTCATTTTGCACCCTATAATAATCACTTTCCACCATATATTTGTCTAATTAACATGTGAACATCATATACATCCAATTTGACATCTTTTACCAACTCTTAGTTCCACTTTCATATAAGTCAATATTGTTCCACATTTTGGTTCTAATCAACCATGTAAGTCACGTTTCACCATATTAGAGTCATTTTGCACTTTATAAGAGTTATTTTCCACCATAAATATAGCAATTAACATGGGAACATCATATACATCCAATTTGACATCCTTTTACCACCTATTAATACCACTTTCATACAATTTAATTTTGTTCCACATTTTGGCTCTAATCAACCATGTAAGTCATTTATCACCATATTAGAGTCACTTTGCACCCTACAAGTGTCAATTTCCACCATATATTTGTACAATTAACATGCTAACATCATATACATCCAATTGGACATCTTTTACCACCTCTTAGTTCCACTTTCATATAAGTCAATATTGTTCCACATTTTGGTTCTAATCAACCATGTAAGTCACGTTTCACCATATTAGAGTCACTTTGCTCCCAATAAAAGTCACTTTCCACCATATATATAGCAATTAACATGTTAGCATCATATACATCCAATTTGACATCCTTTTACCACCTATTACTGCCACTTTCATACAAGTTAATTTTCTTCCACATTTGGCTCTAATCAATCATGTAAGTCATTTTTCACCATATTAGAGTCACTTTGCACCCTATAATAGTCACTTTTCACCATATATTTGTATAATTAACTTGATAACATGATATAGATTCAATTTGACATCCATTTACCACCTCTTAGTTCCACTTTCATACAAGTCAATATTGTTCCACATTTTGGTTCTAATCAACCATTTAAGTCACGTTTCACCATATTAGAGTCACTTTGCTCCCTATAAGAGTCACTTTCCACCATATATATAGCAATTAACATGTTAACATCATATACATCCAGTTTGACATCCTTTTACCACCTATTACTGCCACTTTCATACAAGTTAATTTTTCTTCCACATTTGGCTGTAATCAATCATGTAAGTCATTTTGCACCATATTAGAGTCACTTTGCGCCCTATAAGTGTCAATTTCTACCATATATTTGTACAATTAACATGTTAACATCATATACATCCAATTTGACATCATTTTACCACCTATTAATGCCACTTTCATACAAGTTAATTTTGTTCTACATTTTGGTTCTAATCAACCATGTAAGTCACTTTCCACCATATTAGAGTCACTTTGCACCCTATAAGAGTCACTTACCACCATATATATAGCAATTAACATGTGAACATCATATACATCCAATTTGACATCCTTTTACCACCTATTAATGCCACTTTCATACAAATTAATTTTCTTCCACATTTTGGCTCTAATCAACCAGGTAAGTCATTTATCACCATATTAGAGTCACTTTGCACCCTATAAGTGTCAATTTCCACCATATATTTGTACAATTAACATGCTAACATCATATACATCCAATTTGACATCTTTTACCACTTCTTAGTTCCACTTTCATATAAGTCAATATTGTTTCACATTTTGGTTCTAATCAACCATGTAAGTCACGTTTCACCATATTAGAGTCACTTTGCACACTATAAGAGTCACTTTCCACCATATATATAGCAATTAACATGTTAAGATCATATACATCCAATTTGACATCCTTTTACCACCTATTACTGCCACTTTCATACAAGTTTATTTTCTTCCACATTTGGCTCTAATCAATCATGTATTCATTTTTCACCATATTAGAGTCACTTTGCACCCTATAAGTGTCAATTTCCACCATATATTTGTACAATTAACATTTTAACATAATATACATCCAATTTGACATCATTTTACCACCTATTAATGCCACTTTCATACAAGTTAATTTTGTTCTACATTTTGGCTCTAATCAACCATGTAAGTCACTTTCCACCATATTAGAGTCACTTTGCACCCTATAATAGTCACTTTCCACGATATATTTGTATAATTAACATGCTAACATCATATACATCCAATTTGACATCCTTTTACCACCTCTTAGTTCCACTTTCAAACAAGTCAATATTGTTCCACATTTTGGTTCTAATCAACCATTTAAGTCACGTTTCACCATATTAGAGTCACTTTGCACCCTATAAGAGTCACTTACCACCATATATATAGCAATTAACATGTGAAAATCATATACATCCAATTTGACATCCTTTTTCCACCAATTAATGCTACTTTCATACAAGTTAATTTTGTTCCACATTTTGGCTCTAATCAACCATGTAAGTCATTTTTCACCATATTAGAGTCACTTTGCACCCTATAAGTGGAAATTTCCACCATATATTTGTAAAATTAACACGCTAACATAATATACATCCAATTCGACATATTTACCACCTCTTAGTTCCACTTTCTTATAAGTCAATATTGTTCCACATTTTGGTTCTAATAACCCAAGTAAGTCACGTTCAACCATATTAGAGTCACTTTGCACCCTATAAGAGTACCTTTCCACCATATATATAGCAATCAACATGTTAACACCATACACATCCAATTTGACATTCTTTTACCACCTATTAATGCCACTTTCATACAAGTTAATTTTCTTCCACATTTTGGCTCTAATCAACCATGTAAGTCATTTTTCACCATATTAGAGTCACTTTGCACCCTATAAGTGTCAATTTCCACCATATATTTGTACAATTAACATCTTAACGTCATATACATCTAATTTGACGGCATTTTGCCACCTATTAATGCCACTTTCATACAAGTTAATTTTGTTCTACATTTTGGCTCTAATCAACCATGTAAGTCACTTTCCACAATATTAGAGTCACTTTGCACCCTATAATAGTCATTTTCCACCATATATTTGTATAATTAACATGCTAACATCATATACATCCAATTTGACATCCTTTTACCAGCTCTTAGTTCAACTTTCATACAAGTCAATATTGTTCCACATTTTGGTTTTAATCAACCATTTAAGTCATGTTTCACCATATTAGAGATACTTTGCACCCTATAAGAGTCACTTACCACCATATATATAGCAATTAACATGTGAACATCATATACATCCAATTTGACATCCTTTTACCACCTATTAATGCCACTTTCATACAAGTTAATTTTGTTCTACATTTTGGCTCTAATCAACCATGTAAGTCACTTTCCACCATATTAGAGTAACTTTGCACCCTATAATAGTCACTTTCCACCATATATTTGTATAATTAACATGCTAACATCATATACATCCAATTTGACATCTTTTACCACCTCTTAGTTCCACTTTCATATAAGTCAATATTGTTCCACATTTTGTTCTAATCAACCATGTAAGTCACGTTTCACCATATTAGAGTCACTTTGCACCCTATAAGAGTCACGTTCCACCATATATATAGTAATTAACATGTTAACATCATATACATCCAATTTGACATCCTTTTACCACCTATTAATGCCACTTTAATACAAGTTAATTTTGTTCTACATTTTGGCTCTAATCAACCAGGTAAGTCACTTTCCACCATATTAGAGTCACTTTGCACCCTATAATAGTCACTTTCCACCATATATTTGTATAATTAACATGTCAACATCATATACATCCAATTTGACATCTTTTACCACCTCTTAGTTCCACTTTCATATAAGTCAATATTGTTCCACATTTTGGTTCTAATCAACCATGTAAGTCACGTTTCACCATATTAGAGTCATTTTGCACCTGATAAGAGTTATTTTCCACCATAAATATAGCAATTAACATGTGAACATCATATACATCTAATTGGACATCCTTTTACCACCTATTAATGCCACTTTCATACAAGTTAATTTTGTTCTACATTTTGGCTCTAATCAACCATGTAAGTCATTTTTCAGCATATTAGAGTCACTTTGCACCCTATAAGTGTCAATTTCCACCATATATTTGTACAATTAACATGTTAACATCATATACATCCAATTTGACGTGATTTTACCACCTATTAATGCCACTTTCATACAAGTTAATTTTTTTCCACATTTGGCTCTAATCAATCATGTAAGTCATTTTTCACCATATTAGAGTCACTTTGCACCCTAGAAGTGTCAATTTCCGCCATATATATGTACAATTAACATGTTAACATCATATACATCCAATTTGAAATCATTTTACCACCTATTAATGCCACTTTCATGTAAGTTAATTTTGTTCTACATTTTGGCTCTAATCAACCATGTAAGTCACTTTCCACCATATTAGAGTCACTTTGCACCCTATAATAGTCACTTTCCACCATATATTTGTATAATTAACATGTCAACATCATATACATCCAATTTGACATCTTTTACCACCTCTTAGTTCCACTTTCATATAAGTCAATATTGTTCCACATTTTGGTTCTAATCAACCATGTAAGTCACGTTTCACCATATTAGAGTCATTTTGCACCTGATAAGAGTTATTTTCCACAATAAATATAGCAATTAACATGTGAACATCATATACATCTAATTGGACATCCTTTTACCACCTATTAATGCCACTTTCATACAAGTTAATTTTGTTCTACATTTTGGCTCTAATCAACCATGTAAGTCATTTTTCAGCATATTAGAGTCACTTTGCACCCTATAAGTGTCAATTTCCACCATATATTTGTACAATTAACATGTTAACATCATATACATCCAATTTGACGTGATTTTACCACCTATTAATGCCACTTTCATACAAGTTAATTTTTTTCCACATTTGGCTCTAATCAATCATGTAAGTCATTTTTCACCATATTAGAGTCACTTTGCACCCTATAAGTGTCAATTTCCACCATCTATTTGTACAATTAACATTTTAACATAATATACATCCAATTTGACATCATTTTACCACCTATTAATGCCACTTTCATACAAGTTAATTTTGTTCTACATTTTGGCTCTAATAAACCATGTAAGTCACTTTCCACCATATTAGAGTCACTTTGCACCCTATAATAGTCACTTTCCACCATATATTTGTATAATTAACATGCTAACATCATATACATCCAATTTGACATCCTTTTACCACCTCTTAGTTCCACTTTCAAACAAGTCAATATTGTTCCACATTTTGGTTCTAATCAACCATTTAAGTCACGTTTCACCATATTAGAGTCACTTTGCACCCTATAAGAGTCACTTACCACCATATATATAGCAATTAACATGTGAAAATCATATACATCCAATTTGACATCCTTTTTCCACCAATTAATGCTACTTTCATACAAGTTAATTTTGTTCCACATTTTGGCTCTAATGTAAGTCATTTTTCACCATATTAGAGTCACTTTGCACCCTATAAGTGGAAATTTCCACCATATATTTGTAAAATTAACACGCTAACATAATATACATCCAATTCGACATATTTACCACCTCTTAGTTCCACTTTCTTATAAGTCAATATTGTTCCACATTTTGGTTCTAATAACCCAAGTAAGTCACGTTCAACCATATTAGAGTCACTTTGCACCCTATAAGAGTAACTTTCCACCATATATATAGCAATCAACATGTTAACACCATATACATCCAATTTGACATTCTTTTACCACCTATTAATGCCACTTTCATACAAGTTAATTTTCTTCCACATTTTGGCTCTAATCAACCATGTAAGTCATTTTTCACCATATTAGAGTCACTTTGCACCCTATAAGTGTCAATTTCCACCATATATTTGTACAATTAACATCTTAACATCATATACATCTAATTTGACGGCATTTTGCCACCTATTAATGCCACTTTCATACAAGTTAATTTTGTTCTACATTTTGGCTCTAATCAACCACGTAAGTCACTTTCCACAATATTAGAGTCACTTTGCACCCTATAATAGTCACTTTCCACCATATATTTGTATAATTAACATGCTAACATCATATATGGCGGAAATTGACACTTCTAGGGTGCAAAGTGACTTTAATATGGTGAAAAATGACTTACATGGTTGATTAGAGCCAAAATGTAGAACAAATTAACTTGTATGAAAGTGGCATTAATAGCTGGTAAAATCAAGTCAAATTGGATGTATATGATGTTAACATGTTAATTATACAAATATATGGTGGCAATTGACACTTATAGGGTGCAAAGTGACTCTAATATGCTGAAAAATGACTTACATGGTTGATTAGAGCCAAAATGTGGAACAAAATTAACTTGTATGAAAGTGGCATTAATAGGTGGTAAAAGGATGTCAAATTGGATGTGTATGATGTTCATATGTTAATTGCTATATTTATGGTGGAAAATAACTCTTATAAGGTGCAAAATGACTCTAATATGGTGAAACGTGACTTACATGGTTGATTATAGCCAAAATGTGGAACAATATTGACTTATATGAAAGTGGAACTCAGAGGAGGTAAAAGATGTCAAATTGGATATATATGATGTTCACATGTTAATTATACAAATATATGGTGGAAAGTGACTATTATAGGGTGCAAAGTGACTCTAATATGGTGGAAAGTGACTTACATGGTTGATTAGAGCCAAAATGTAGAACAAAATTAACTTACATGAAAGTGGCATTAATAGGTGGTAAAATGATTTCAAATTGGATGTATATGATGTTAACATGTTAATTGTACATATATATGGCGGAAATTGACACTTCTAGGGTGCAAAGTGACTCTAATATGGTGAAAAATGACTTACATGGTTGATTAGAGCCAAATGTGGAAAAAAATTAACTTGTATGAAAGTGGCATTAATAGGTGGTAAAAGGATGTCAAATTGGATATATATGATGTTAACATGTTAATTGCTATATATATGGTGGAAAGTGACTCTTATAGGGTGCAAAGTGGCTCTAATATGGTGAAACGTGACTTACATGGCTGATTAGAACCAAAATGTGGAACAATATTGACTTATATGAAAGTGGAACTAAGAGGTGGTAAAAGATGTCAAATTGGATGTATATGATGTTAGCATGTTAATTATACAAATATATGGTGGAAAGTGACTATTATAGGGTGCAAAGTGACTCTAATATGGTGGAAAGTGACTTACATGGTTGATTAGAGCCAAAATGTAGAACAATATTAACTTGTATGAAAGTGGCATTAATAGTTGGTAAAATAATGTCAAATTGGATGTATATGATGTTAATATGTTAATTGTACAAATATATGGTGGAAATTGACACTTATAGGGTGGAAAGTGACTCTAATATGGTGAAAAATGATTTACATGATTGATTAGAGCCAAATGTGGAAGAAAATTAACTTGTATGAAAGTGGCATTAATAGGTGGTAAAAGGATGTCAAATTGGATGTATATGATGTTAACATGTTAATTGTTATATATACGGTGGAAAGTGACTCTTATAGGGTGCAAAGTCACTCTAATATGGTGAAACGTGACTTACATGGTGGATTAGAACCAAAATGTGGAACAATATTGACTTATATGAAAGTGGAACTAAGAGGTGGTAAAAGATGTCAAATTGGATGTATATGATGTTAGCATGTTAATTATACAAATATATGGTGGAAAGTGACTATTATAGGGTGCAAAGTGACTCTAATATTGTGGAAAGTGACTTACATGGTTGATTAGAGCCAAAATGTATAACAAAATTAACTTGTATGAAAGTGGCATTAATAGGTGGTAAAAGGATGTCAAATTGGATGTATATGATGTTCACATGTTAATTGCTATATATATGGTGGTAAGTGACTCTTATAGGGTGCAAAGTGACTTTAATATGGTGAAATATGACTTAAATGGTTGATTAGAACCAAAATGTGGAACAATATTAACTTGTATGAAAGTGGAACTAAGAGCTGGTAAAAGGATGTCAAATTGGATGTATATGATGTTAGCATGTTAATTATACAAATATATGGTGGAAAGTGACTATTATAGGGTGCAAAGTGACTCTAATATTGTGGAAAGTGACTTACATGGTTGATTAGAGCAAAAATGTAGAACAAAATTAACTTGTATGAAAGTGGCATTACCAGGTGGTAAAATGATATCAAATTGGATGTATATGATGTTCACATGTTAATTATACAAATATATGGTGGAAAGTGACTATTATAGGGTGCAAAGTGACTCTAATATTGTGGAAAGTGACTTACATGGTTGATTAGAGCCAAAATGTAGAACAAAATTAACTTGTATGAAAGTGATATTAATAGGTGGTAAAATGATGTCAAATTGGATGTATATGATGTTAACATGTTAATTGTACAAATATATGGTGGAAATTGACACTTATAGGGTGCAAAGTGACTCTAATATGCTGTAAAATGACTTACATGGTTGATTAGAGCCAAAATGTGGAACAAAATTAACTTGTATGAAAGTGGCATTAATAGGTGGTAAAAGGATGTCAAATTGGATGTATATGATGTTCACATGTTAATTGCAATATTTATGGTGGAAAATAACTCTTATAAGGTGCAAAATGACTCTAATATGGTGAAACGTGACTTACATGGTTGATTAGGGCCAAAATATGGAACAATATTGACTTATATGAAAGTGTAACTAAGAGGTGGTAAAAGATGTCAAATTGGATGTATATGATGTTCACATGTTAATTATACAAATATATGGTGGAAAGTGACTATTATAGGTGCAAAGTGACTCTAATATGGTGGAAAGTGACTTACATGGTTGATTAGAGCCAAAATGTAGAACAAAATTAACTTGTATGAAAGTGGCATTAATAGGTGGTAAAATCACGTAAAATTGGATGTATATGATGTTAACATGTTAATTGTACAAATATATGGTGGCAATTGACACTTATAGGGTGCAAAGTGACTCTAATATGCTGAAAAATGACTTACATGGTTGATTAGAGCCAAAATGTGGAACAAAATTAACTTGTATGAAAGTGGCATTAATAGGTGGTAAAAGGATGTCAAATTAGATGTATATGATGTTCACATGTTAATTGCTATATTTATGGTGGAAAATAACTCTTATAAAGTGCAAAATGACTCTAATACGGTGAAACGTGACTTACATGGTTGATTAGAGCCAAAATATGGAACAATATTGACTTATATGAAAGTGGAACTAAGAGGTGGTAAAAGATGTCAAATTGGATGTATATGATGTTCACATGTTAATTATACAAATATATGGTGGAAAGTGACTATTATAGGGTGCAAAGTGACTCTAATTTGGTGGAAAGTGACTTACATGGTTGATTAGATCCAAAATGTAGAACAAAATTAACTTGTATGAAAGTGGCATTAATAGGTGGTAAAATAAAGTCAAATTGGATGTATATGATGTTAACATGTTAATTGTACAGATATATGGTGGAAATTGACACTTATAGGGTGCAAATTGACTCTAATATGGTGAAAAATGACTTACATGATAGATTAGAGCCAAATGTGGAAAAAAATTAACTTGTGTGAAAGTGGCATTAATAGGTGGTAAAAGGATGTCAAATTGGATGTATATGATGTTAACATGTTAATTGCTATATATATGGTGGAAAGTGACTCTTATAGGGTGCAAAGTGACTCTATTATGGTGAAACGTGACTTACATGGTTGATTAGAACCAAAATGTGGAACAATATTGACTTATATGAAAGTGGAACTAAGAGGTGGTAAAAGATGTCAAATTGGATGTATATGATGTTAGCATGTTAATTATACAAATATATGGTGGAAAGTGACTATTATAGGGTGCAAAGTGACTCTAATATGGTGGAAAATGACTTATATGGTTGATTAGAGCCAAAATGTAGAACAAAATTAACTTGTATGAAAGTGGCATTAATAGGTGGTAAAAGGATGTAAAATTGGATGTATATGATGTTCACATGTTAATTGATATATATATGGTGGTAAGTGACTCTTATAGGGTGCAAAGTGACTCTAATATTGTGAAACGTGACTTAAATGGTTGATTAAAACCAAAATGTGGAACAATAATGACTTGTATGAAAGTGGAACTAAGAGGTGGTAAAAGGATGTCAAATTGGATGTATATGATGTTCACATGTTAATTGCTATATTTATGGTGGAAAATAACTCTTATAAGGTGCAAAATGACTCTAATATGGTGAAACGTGACTTACATGGTTGATTAGAGCCAAAATATTGAACAATATTGACTTATATGAAAGTGGAACTAAGAGGTGGTAAAAGATGTCAAATTGGATGTATATGATGTTCACGTTTAATTATACAAATATATGGTGGAAAGTGACTATTATAGGATGCAAAGTGACTCTAATATGGTGAAAAGTGACTTACATGGTTGATTAGAGCCAAAATGTAGAACAAAATTAACTTGTATGAAAGTGGCATTAATAGGTGGTAAAATAAAGTCAAATTGGATGTATATGATGTTAACATGTTAATTGTACAGATATATGATGGAAATTGACACTTATAGGGTGCAAAGTGACTCTAATATGCTGAAAAATGACTTACATGATTCATTAGAGCCAAATGTGGAAAAAAATTAACTTGTATGAAAGTGGCATTAATAGGTGGTAAAAGGATGTATAATTGGATATATATGATTTTAACAGGTTAATTGCTATATATATGGTGGAAAGTGACTCTTATAGGGTGCAAAGTGACTCTAATATGGTGAAACGTGACTTACATGGTTGATTAGAACAAAAATGTGGAACAATATTGACTTATATGAAAGTGGAACTAAGAGGTGGTAAAAAATGTCAAATTGGATTTATATGATGTTAGCATGTTAATTATACAAATATATGGTGGAAAGTGACTATTATAGGGTGCAAAGTGACTCTAATATGGTGGAAAGTGACTTACATGGTTGATTAGAGCCAAAATGTATTACAAAATTAACTTGTATGAAAGTGGCATTAATAGTTGGTAAAATAATGTCAAATTGAATGTATATGATGTTAACATGTTAATTGTACAAATATATGGTGTAAATTGACACTTATAGGGTGCAAAGTGACTCTAATATTGTGAAAAATGATTTACATGATTGATTAGAGCCAAATGTGGAAGAATATTAACTTGTATGAAAGTGGCATTAATAGGTGGTAAAAGGATGTCAAATTGGATGTATATGATGTTAACATGCTAATTGTTATATATACGGTGGAAAGTGACTCTTATAGGGTGCAAAGTCACTCTAATATGGTAAAACGTGACTTACATGGTGGATTAGAACTAAAATGTGGAACAATATTGACTTATATGAAAGTGGAACTAAGAGGTGGTAAAAGATGTCAAATTGGATGTATATGATGTTAGCATGTTAATTATACAAATATATGGTGGAAAGTGACTATTATAGGGTGCAAAGTGACTATAATATTGTGGAAAGTGACTTACATGGTTGATTAGAGCCAAAATGTATAACAAAATTAACTTGTATGAAAGTGGCATTAATAGGTGGTAAAAGGATGTCAAATTGGAAGTATATGATGTTCACATGTTAATTGCTATATATATGGTGGTAAGTGAGTCTTATAGGGTGCAAAGTGACTCTAATATGGTGAAACATGACTTAAATGGTTGATTAGAACCAAAATGTGGATCAATATTAACTTGTATAAAAGTGGAACTAAGAGGTGGTAAAAGGATGTCAAATTGGATGTATATGATGTTAGCATGTTAATTATACAAATATATGGTGGAAAGTGACTATTATAGGGTGCAAAGTGACTCTAATATTGTGGAAAGTGACTTACATGGTTGATTAGAGCAAAAATGTAGAACAAAATTAACTTGTATGAAAGTGGCATTACTAGGTGGTAAAATGATGTCAAATTGGATGTATATGATGTTCACATGTTAATTATACAAATATATGGTGGAAAGTGACTATTATAGGGTGCAAAGTGACTCTAATATTGTTGAAAGTGACTTACATGGTTGATTAGAGCCAAAATGTAGAACAAAATTAACTTGTATGAAAGTGACATTAATAGGTGGTAAAATGATGTCAAATTGGATGTATATGATGTTAACATGTTAATTGTACAAATATATGGTGGAAATTGACACTTATAGGGTGCAAAGTGACTCCAATATGGTGAAAAATGACTTACATGATTGATTAGAGACAAATGTGGAAGAAAATTAACTTGTATGAAAGTGGCAGTAATAGGTGATAAAAGGATGTCAAATTGGATGTATATGATATTAACATGTTAATTGCTATATATATGGTGGAAAGTGACTCTTATAGGGTGCAAAGTGACTCTAATATGGTGAAACGTGACTTGCATGGTTGATTAGAACCAAAATGTGGAACAATACTGACTTATATGAAAGTGTAAATAAGAGGTGGTAAAAGATGTCAAATTGGATGTATATGATGTTAGCATGTTAATTGTACAAATTTATGGTGGAAATTGACACTTATAGGGTGCAAAATGACTCTAATATGGTGAAAAATGACTTACATGGTTGATTAGAGCCAAAATGTAGAACAAAATTAACTTGTATGAAAGTGGCAATAATAGGTGGTAAAATCACGTCAAATTGGATGTATATGATGTTAACATGTTAATTGTACAAATATATGGTGGCAATTGACACTTATAGGGTGCAAAGTGACTCTAATATGCTGAAAAATGACTTACATGGTTGATTAGAGCCAAAATGTGGAACAAAATTAACTTGTATGAAAGTGGCATTAATAGGTGGTAAAAGGATGTCAAATTGGATGTATATGATGTTCACATGTTAATTGCTATATTTATGGTGGAAAATAACTCTTATAAGGTGCAAAATGACTCTAATATGGTGAAACGTGACTTACATGGTTGATTAGAGCCCAAATGTGGAACAATATTGACTTATATGAAAGTAGAACTAAGAGGTGATAAAAGATGTCAAATTGGATGTATATGATGTTCACATGTTAATTATACAAATATATGGTGGAAAGTGACTATTATAGGGTGCAAAGTGACTCTAATATGGTGGAAAGTGACTTACATGGTTGATTAGAGCCAAAATGTAGAACAAAATTAACTTGGATGAAAATGGCATTAATAGGTGGTAAAATGATTTCAAATTGGATGTATATGATGTTAACATGTTAATTGTACAGATATATGGCGGAAATTGACACTTCTTGGGTGCAAAGTGACTCTAATATGGTGAAAAATGACTTACATGGTTGATTAGAGCCAAATGTGGAAAAAAATTAACTTGTATGAAAGTGGCATTAATAGGTGGTAAAAGGATGTCAAATTGGATATATATGATGTTAACATGTTAATTGCTATATATATGGTGGAAAGTGACTCTTATAGGGTGCAAAGTGACTCTAATATGGTGAAACGTGACTTACATGGTTGATTAGAACCAAAATGTGGAACAATATTGACTTATATGAAAGTTGAACTAAGAGGTGGTAAAAGATGTCAAATTGGATGTATATGATGTTTGCATGTTAATTATACAAATATATGGTGGAAAGTGACTATTATAGGGTGCAAAGTGACTCTAATATGGTGGAAAATGACTTACATGGTTGATTAGAGCCAAAATGTAGAACAATATTAACTTGTATGAAAGTGGCATTAATAGTTGGTAAAATAATGTCAAATTGGATGTATATGATGTTAACATGTTAATTGTACAAATATATGGTGGAAATTGACACTTATAGGGTGCAAAGTGACTCTAATATGGTGAAAAATGATTTACATGATTGATTAGAGCCAAATGTAGAAGAAAATTAACTTGTATGAAAGTGGCATTAATAGGTGGTAAAAGGATGTCAAATTGGATGTATATGATGTTAACATATTAATTGTTATATATACGGTGAAAAGTGACTCTTATAGGGTGCAAAGTCACTCTAATATGGTGAAACGTGACTTACATGGTGGATTAGAACCAAAATGTGGAACAATATTGACTTATATGAAAGTGGAACTAAGAGGTGGTAAAAGATATCAAATTGGATGTATATGATGTTAGCATGTTAATTAAACAAATATATGGTGGAAAGTGACTATTATAGGGTGCAAAGTGACTCTAATATTGTGGAAAGTCACTTACATGGTTGATTAGAGCCAAAATGTATAACAAAATTAACTTGTATGAAAGTGGCAATAATAGGTGGTAAAAGGATGTCAAATTGGATGTATATGATGTTCACATGTTAATTGCAATATATATGGTGGTAAGTGACTCTTATAGGGTGCAAAGTGACTCTAATATGGTGAAACGTGACTTAAATGGTTGATTAGAACCAAAATGTGGAACAATATTGACTTGTATGAAAGTGGAAATAAGAGGTGGTAAAAGGATGTCAAATTTGATGTATATGATGTTAGCATGTTAATTATACAAATATATGGTGGAAAGTGACTATTATAGGGTGCAAAGTGACTCTAATATTGTGGAAAGTGACTTATATGGTTGATTAGAGCAAAAATGTAGAACAAAATTAACTTGTATGAAAGTGGCATTAATAGGTGGTAAAATGATGTCAAATTGGATGTATATGATGTTCACATGTTAATTGTACAAATATATGGTGGAAATTGACACTTATAGGGTGCAAATGGCTCTAATATGGTGAAAAATGACTTACATGATTGATTAGAGCCAGATGTGGAAGAAAATTAACTTGTATGAAAGTGGCAGTAATAGGTGGTAAAAGGATGTCAAATTGGACGTATATGATGTTAGCATGTTAATTGTACAAATATATGGTGGAAATTGACACTTATAGGGTGCAAACTGACTCTAATATGGTGATAAATGACTTACATGGTTGATTAGAGCCAAAATATGGAACAAAATTAACTTGTATGAAAGTGACATTAATAGGTGGTAAAAGGATGTCAAATTGGATGTATATGATGTTCACATGTTAATTGCTATATATATGGTGGTAAGTGACTCTTATAGGGTGCAAAGTGACTCTAATATGGTGAAACGTGACTTAAATGGTTGATTAGAACCAAAATGTGGAACAATGTTGACTTGTATGAAAGTGGAACTAAGAGAAGGTAAGAGGATGTCAAATTGGATGTATATCATGTTAGCATGTTAATTATACAAATATATGGTGGAAAGTGACTATTAAAGGGTGCAAAGTGACTCTAATATTGTGGAAAGTGACTTACATGGTTGATTAGAGCCAAAATGTAGAACAAAATTAACTTGTATGAAAGTGGCATTAATAGGTGGTAAAATGATGTCAAATTGGATGTATATGATGTTCACATGTTAATTGTACAAATATATGGTGGAAATTGACACTTATAGGGTGCAAAGTGACTCTAATATGGTGAAAAATGACTTACATGATTGATTAGAGCCAGATGTGGAAGAAAATTAACTTGTATGAAAGTGGCAGTAATAGGTGGTAAAAGGATGTCAAATTGGATGTATATGATGTTAACATGTTAATTGCTATATATATGGTGGAAAGTGACTCTTATAGGGTGCAAAGTGACTCTAATATGGTGAAACGTGACTTGCATGGTTGATTAGAACCAAAATGTGGAACAATATTGACTAATATGAAAGTGGAACTAAGAGGTGGTAAAAGATGTCAAATTGGATTTATATGATGTTACATTGTTAATTGTACAAATTTATGGTGGAAATTAACACTTGTAGGGTGCAAAATGACTCTAATAAGGTGAAAAATGACTTACAAGGTTGATTAGAGCCAAAATGTAGAACAAATTAACTTGTATGAAAGTGGCATTAATAGGTGGTAAAATCACGTCAAATTGGATGTATATGATGTTAACATATTAATTATACAAATATATGGTGACAATTGACACTTATAGGGTGCAAAGTGACTCTAATATGCTGAAAAATGACTTACATGGTTGATTAGAGCCAAAATGTGGAACAAAATTAACTTATATGAAAGTGGCATTAATAGGTGGTAAAAGGATGTCAAATTGGATGTATATGATGTTCACATGTTAATTGCTATATTTATGGTGGAAAATAACTCTTATAAGGTGGAAAATAACTCTTATAAGGTGCAAAATGACTCTAATATGGTGAAACGTGACTTACATGGTTGATTAGAGCCAAAATATGGAACAATATTGACTTATATGAAAGTGGAACTAAGAGGTGGTAAAAGATGTCAAATTGGATGTATATGATGTTCACATGTTAATTATACAAATATATGGTGGAAAGTGACTATTATAGGGTGTAAAGTGACTCTAATATGGTGGAAAGTGACTTACATGGTTGATTAGAGCCAAAATGTAGAACAAAATTAACTTGTATGAAAGTGGCATTAATAGGTGATAAAATGATTTCAAATTGGATGTATATGATGTTAACATGTTAATTGTACAAATATATGGCAGAAATTGACACTTCTTGGGTGCAAAGTGACTCTAATATGGTGAAAAATGACTTACATGGTTGATTAGAGCCAAATGTGGAAAAAAATTAACTTGTATGAAAGTGGCATTAATAGGTGATAAAATGATGTCAAATTGGATATATATGATGTTAACATGTTAATTGTTATATATATGGTGGAAAGTGACTCTTATAGGGTGCAAAGTGACTCTAATATGGTGAAACGTGATTTACATGGTTGATTAGAACCAAAATGTGAAACAATATGGACTTATATGAAAGTGGAACTAAGAGGTGGTAAAACATGTCAAATTGGATGTATATGATGTTAGCATGTTAATTATACAAATATATGGTGGAAAGTGACTATTATAGGGTGCAAAGTGACTCTAATATGGTGGAAAATGACTTACATGGTTGATTAGAGCCAAAATGTAGAACAATATTAACTTGTATGAAAGTGGCATTAATAGTTGGTAAAATAATGTCAAATTGGATGTATATGATGTTAACATGTTAATTGTACAAATATATGGTGGAAATTGACACTTATAGGGTGCAAAGTGACTCTAATATGGTGAAAAATGATTTACATGATTGATTAGAGCCAAATGTGGAAGAAAATTAACTTGTAAGAAAGTGGCATTAATAGGTGGTAAAAGGATGTCAAATTGGATGTATATGATGCTTCGCATGTTAATTGCTATATTTATGGTGGAAAATAACTCTTATAAGGTGCAAAATGACTCAAATATGGTGAAACGTGACTTACATGGTTGATTAGAGCCAAAATGTGGAACAATATTGACTTATATGAAAGTGGAACTAAGAGGTGGTAAAAGATGTCTAATTGGATGTATATGATGTTCACATCTTAATTATACAAATATATGGTGGAAAGTGACTATTATAGGGTGCAAAGTGACTCTAATATGGTGGAAAGTAACTTATATGGTTGATTAGAGCCAAAATGTAGAACAAAATTAACTTTTATGAAAGTGGCATTAATAGGTGGTAAAATGATTTCAAATTGGATGTATATGATGTTAACATGTTAATTGTACAGATATATGGAGGAAATTGACACTTATAGGGTGCAAAGTGACTCTAATATGGTGAAAATGACTTACATGATTGATTAGAGCCAAATGTGGAAAAAAATTAACTTGTATGAAAGTGGCATTAATAGGTGGTAAAAGGATGTCAAATTGGATGTATATGATGTTAACATGTTAATTGCTATATATATGGTGGAAAGTGACTTTTATAGGGTGCAAAGTGACTCTAATATGGTGAAACGTGACTTACATGGTTGATTAGAACCAAAATGTGGAACAATATTGACTTATTTGAAAGTGGAACTAAGAGGTGGTAAAAGATGTCAAATTGGATGTATATGATGTTAGCATGTTAATTATACAAATATATGGTGGAAAGTGACTATTATAGGGTTCAAAGTGACTCTAATATGGTAGAAAGTGACTTACATGGTTGATTAGAGCCAAAATGTAGAACAATATTAACTTGTATGAAATTGGCATTAATAGTTGGTAAAATAATGTCAAATTGGATGCATATGATGTTAACATGTTAATTGTACAAATATATAGTGGAAATTGACACTTATAGGGTGCAAAGTGACTCTAATATGGTGAAAAATAATTTACATAATTGATTAGAGCCAAATGTGGAAGAAAATTAACTTGTATGAAAGTGGCATTAATAGGTGGTAAAAGGATGTCAAATTGGATGTATATGATGTAAACATGTTAATTGTTATATATATGGTGGAAAGTGACTCTTATAGGGTGCAAAGTGACTCTAATATGGTGAAACGTGACTTACATGGTGGATTAGAACCAAAATGTGGAACAATATTGACTTATATGAAAGTGGAACTAGGAGGTGGTAAAAGATGTTAAATTGGATGTATATGATGTTAGCATGTTAATTGTACAAATTTATATTGGAAATTAACACTTATAGGGTGCAAAATGACTCTAATATGGTGAAAAATGACTTACATGGTAGATTAGAGCCAAAATGTAGAACAAAATTAACTTGTATGAAAGTGGCATTAATACGTGGAAAAATGATGTCAAATTGGATGTATATAATGTTAACATGTTAATTGTACAATTATATGGTGGAAATTGACACTTATAGGGTGCAAAGTGACTCTAATATGGTGAAAAATGACTTACATGGTTGATTAGAGCCCAAATATGGAAGAAAATTAACTTGTATAAAAGTGGCATTAATAAGTGGTAAAAGGAGGTAAAATTTGATGTATATAGTGTTAACATGTTAATTACTATATATATGGTGGAAAGTGACTCTTATAGGGTGCAAAGTGACTCTAATATGGTTGAACGTGACTTACATGGTTGATTAAAACCAAAATGTGGAACAATATTGACTTATAAGAAAGTGGAACTAAGAGGTGGTAAAAGATGTCAAATTGGATGTATATGATGTTAGCATGTTAATTGTACAAATATATGGTGGAAATTGACACTTATAGGGTGCAAATTGACTCTAATATTGTGGAAAGTGACTTACATGGTTGATTAGAGCCAAAATGTAGAACAAAATTAACTTGTCTAAAAGTGGCATTAATAGGTGGTAAAATGATGTCAAATTGGATGTATATGATGTTCACATGTTAATTGTACAAATATATGGTGGAAATTGACACTTACAGCGTGCAAAGTGACTCTAATATGGTGAAAAATGACTTACCTGATTGATTAGAGCCAGATGTGGAAGAAAATTAACTTGTATGAAAGTGGCAGTAATATGTGGTAAAAGGATGTCAAATTGGATGTATATGATGTTAACATGTTAATTGCTATATATATGGTGGAAAGTGACTCTTATAGGGTGCAAAGTCACTCTAATATGGTGAAACGTGACTTGCATGGTTGATTAGAGCCAAATGTGGAAGAAAATTAACTTGTATGAAAGTGGCATTAATAGGTGGTAAAAGGTTGTCAAATTGGATGTATATGATGTTAACATGTTAATTGTTATATATATGGTGGAAAGTGACTCTTATAGGGTGCAAAGTGACTCTAATATGGTGAAACGTGACTTACATGGTGGATTAGAACCAAAATGTGGAACAATATTGACTTATATGAAAGTGGAACTAAGAGGTGGTAAAAGATGTTAAATTGGATGTATAAGATGTTAGCATGTTAATTGTACAAATTTATGGTGGAAATTAAAACTTATTGGGTGCAAAATGACTCTAATATGGTGAAAAATGACTTACATGGCTGATTAGAGCCAAAATGTAGAACAAAATTAACTTGTATGAAAGTGGCATTAATACGTGGAAAAATGATGTCAAATTGGATGTATATAATGTTAACATGTTAATTGTACAATTATATGGTGGAAATAGACACTTATAGGGTGCAAAGTGACTCTAATATGGTGAAAAATGACTTACATGGTTGATTAGAGCCAAAATGTGGAAGAAAATTAACTTGTATAAAAGTGGCATTAATAAGTGGTAAAAGGAGGTAAAATTGGATGTATATAGTGTTAACATGTTAATTGCTATATATATGGTGGAAAGTGACTCTTATAGGGTGCAAAGTGACTCTAATATGGTTGAACGTGACTTACATTGTTGATTAAAACCAAAATGTGGAACAATATTGACTTATAAGAAAGTGGAACTAAGAGGTGGTAAAAGATGTCAAATTGGATGTATATGATGTTAGCATGTTAATTTTACAAATATATGGTGGAAATTGACACTTATAGGGTGCAAATTGACTCTAATATGGTGATAAATGACTTACATGGTTGATTAGAGCCAAAATGTGGAACAATATTAACTTGTATGAAAGTGGCATTAATAGGTGGTAAAAGGATGTCAAATTGGATGTATATGATGTTAGCATGTTAATTGTACAAATATATGGTGGAAATTGACACTTATAGGGTGCAAATTGACTCTAATATGGTGATAAATGACTTACATGGTTGATTAGAGCCAAAATGTGGAACAAAATTAACATGTATGAAAGTGGCATTAATAGGTGGTAAAAGGATGTCAAATTGGATGTATATGATGTTCACATGTTAATTGCTATATATATGGTGGTAAGTGACTCTTATAGGCTGCAAAGTGACTCTAATATGGTGAAACGTGACTTAAATTGTTGATTAGAACCAAAATGTGGAACAATATTAACTTGTATGAAAGTGGAACTAAGAGGTGGTAAAAGGATGTCAAATTGGATGTATATGATGTTAGCATGTTAATTATACAAATATATGGTGGAAAGTGACTGTTAAAGGGTGCAAAGTGACTCTAATATTGTGGAAAGTGACTTACATGGTTGATTAGAGCCAAAATGTAGAACAAAATTAACTTGTCTAAAAGTGGCATTAATAGGTGGTAAAATGATGTCAAATTGGATGTATATGATGTTCACATGTTAATTGTACAAATATATGGTGGAAATTGACACTTACAGCGTGCAAAGTGACTCTAATATGGTGAAAAATGACTTACCTGATTGATTAGAGCCAGATGTGGAAGAATATTAACTTGTATGAAAGTGGCAGTAATAGGTGGTAAAAGGATGTCAAATTGGATGTATATGATGTTAACATGTTAATTGCTATATATATGGTGGAAAGTGACTCTTATAGGGTGCAAAGTCACTCTAATATGGTGAAACGTGACTTGCATGGTTGATTAGAGCCAAATGTGGAAGAAAATTAACTTGTATGAAAGTGGCATTAATAGGTGGTAAAATGATGTCAAATTGGATGTATATGATGTTCACATGTTAATTGTACAAATATATGGTGGAAATTGACACTTATAGGGTGCAAAGTGACTCTAATATGGTGAAAAATGACTTACATGATTGATTAGAGCCAGATGTGGAAGAAAATTAACTTGTATGAAAGTGGCAGTAATAGGTGGTAAAAGGATGTCAAATTGGATGTATATGATGTTCACATGTTAATTATACAAATATATGGTGGAAAGTGACTATTATAGGGTGCAAAGTGACTTTAATATTGTGGAAAGTGACTTACATGGTTGATTAGAAGCAAAAATGTAGAACAAAATTAACTTGATATGAAAGTGGCATTAATAGGTGGTAAAATGATGTCAAATTGGATGTATATGATGTTCACATGTTAATTATACTAATATTATGGTGGAAATACTTAAAGGTGACTATTATAGGGTGCAAAAGTGACTCTAATATTGTTGAAACGTGACTTACATGGTTGATTAGAAGCCAAAATGTAGGAACAAAATTAACTTGTATGAAAGTGACATTAATAGGTGGTAAAATGATGTCAAATTGGATGTATATGATGTTAACATGTTAATTGTACAAATATATGGTGGAAATTGACACTTATAGGGTGCAAAGTGACTCCAATATGGTGAAAAATGACTTACATGATTGATTAGAGACAAATGTGGAAGAAAATTAACTTGTATGAAAGTGGCAGTAATAGGTGATAAAAGGATGTCAATTGGATGTATATGATATTAACATGTTAATTGCTATATATATGGTGGAAAGTGACTCTTATAGGGTGCAAAGTGACTCTAATATGGTGAAACGTGACTTGCATGGTTGATTAGAACCAAAATGTGGAACAATACTGACTTATATGAAAGTGTAAATAAGAGGTGGTAAAAGATGTCAAATTGGATGTATATGATGTTAGCATGTTAATTGTACAAATTTATGGTGGAAATGGACACTTATAGGGTGCAAAATGACTCTAATATGGTGAAAAATGACTTACATGGTTGATTAGAGCCAAAATGTAGAACAAAATTAACTTGTATGAAAGTGGCATTAATAGGTGGTAAAATCACGTCAAATTGGATGTATATGATGTTAACATGTTAATTGTACAAATATATGGTGGCAATTGACACTTATAGGGTGCAAAGTGACTCTAATATGCTGAAAAAATGACTTACATGGTTGATTAGAGCCAAAATGTGGAACAAATTAACTTGTATGAAAGTGGCATTAATAGGTGGTAAAAGGATGTCAAATTGGATGTATATGATGTTCACATGTTAATTGCTATATTATGGTGGAAAATAACTCTTATAAGGTGCAAAATGACTCTAATATGGTGAAACGTGACTTACATGGTTGATTAGAGCCCAAATGTGGAACAATATTGACTTATATGAAAGTAGAACTAAGAGGTGATAAAAGATGTCAAATTGGATGTATATGATGTTCACATGTTAATTATACAAATATATGGTGGAAAGTGACTATTATAGGGTGCAAAGTGACTCTAATATGGTGGAAAGTGACTTACATGGTTGATTAGAGCCAAAATGTAGAACAAAATTAACTTGGATGAAATGGCATTAATAGGTGGTAAAATGATTTCAAATTGGATGTATATGATGTTAACATGTTAATTGTACAGATATATGGCGGAAAATTGACACTTCTTGGGTGCAAAGTGACTCTAATATGGTGAAAAATGACTTACATGGTTGATTAGAGCCAAATGTGGAAAAAAATTAACTTGTATGAAAGTGGCATTAATAGGTGGTAAAAGGATGTCAAATTGGATATATATGATGTTAACATGTTAATTGCTATATATATGGTGGAAAGTGACTCTTATAGGGTGCAAAGTGACTCTAATATGGTGAAACGTGACTTACATGGTGATTAGAACCAAAATGTGGAACAATATTGACTTATATGAAAGTCGAACTAAGAGGTGGTAAAAGATGTCAAATTGGATGTATATGATGTTTGCATGTTAATTATACAAATATATGGTGGAAAGTGACTATTATAGGGTGCAAAGTGACTCTAATATGGTGGAAAATGACTTACATGGTTGATTAGAGCCAAAATGTAGAACAATATTAACTTGTATGAAAGTGGCATAATAGTTGGTAAAATAATGTCAAATTGGATGTATATGATGTTAACATGTTAATTGTACAAATATATGGTGGAAATTGACACTTATAGGGTGCAAAGTGACTCTAATATGGTGAAAAATGATTTACATGATTGATTAGAGCCAAATGTAGAAGAAAATTAACTTGTATGAAAGTGGCATTAATAGGTGGTAAAAGGATGTCAAATTGGATGTATATGATGTTAACATATTAATTGTTATATATACGGTGAAAAGTGACTCTTATAGGGTGCAAAGTCACTCTAATATGGTGAAACGTGACTTACATGGTGGATTAGAACCAAAATGTGGAACAATATTGACTTATATGAAAGTGGAACTAAGAGGTGGTAAAAGATATCAAATTGGATGTATATGATGTTAGCATGTTAATTATACAAATATATGGTGGAAAGTGACTATTATAGGGTGCAAAGTGACTCTAATATTGTGGAAAGTCACTTACATGGTTGATTAGAGCCAAAATGTATAACAAAATTAACTTGTATGAAAGTGGCAATAATAGGTGGTAAAAGGATGTCAAATTGGATGTATATGATGTTCACATGTTAATTGCAATATATGGTGGTAAGTGACTCTTATAGGGTGCAAAGTGACTCTAATATGGTGAAACGTGACTTAAATGGTTGATTAGAACCAAAATGTGGAACAATATTGACTTGTATGAAAGTGGAAATAAGAGGTGGTAAAAGGATGTCAAATTTGATGCATATGATGTTAGCATGTTAATTATACAAATATATGGTGGAAAGTGACTATTATAGGGTGCAAAGTGACTCTAATATTGTGGAAAGTGACTTATATGGTTGATTAGAGCAAAAATGTAGAACAAAATTAGCTTGTATGAAAGTGGCATTAATAGGTGGTAAAATGATGTCAAATTGGATGTATATGATGTTCACATGTTAATTGTACAAATATATGGTGGAAATTGACACTTATAGGGTGCAAATGGCTCTAATATGGTGAAAAATGACTTACATGATTGATTAGAGCCAGATGTGGAAGAAAATTAACTTGTATGAAAGTGACAGTAATAGGTGGTAAAAGGATGTCAAATTGGACGAATATGATGTTAGCATGTTAATTGTACAAATATATGGTGGAAATTGACACTTATAGGGTGCAAACTGACTCTAATATGGTGATAAATGACTTACATGGTTGATTAGAGCCAAAATATGGAACAAAATTAACTTGTATGAAAGTGACATTAATAGGTGGTAAAAGGATGTCAAATTGGATGTATATGATGTTCACATGTTAATTGCTATATATATGGTGGTAAGTGACTCTTATAGGGTGCAAAGTGACTCTAATATGGTGAAACGTGACTTAAATGGTTGATTAGAACCAAAATGTGGAACAATGTTGACTTGTATGAAAGTGGAACTAAGAGGTGGTAAAAGGATGTCAAATTGGATGTATATCATGTTAGCATGTTAATTATACAAATATATGGTGGAAAGTGACTATTAAAGGGTGCAAAGTGACTCTAATATTGTGGAAAGTGACTTACATGGTTGATTAGAGCCAAAATGTAGAACAAAATTAACTTGTATGAAAGTGGCATTAATAGGTGGTAAAATGATGTCAAATTGGATGTATATGATGTTCACATGTTAATTGTACAAATATATGGTGGAAATTGACACTTATAGGGTGCAAATTGACTCTAATATGGTGAAAAATGACTTACATGATTGATTAGAGCCAGATGTGGAAGAAAATTAACTTGTATGAAAGTGGCAGTAATAGGTGGTAAAAGGATGTCAAATTGGATGTATATGATGTTAACATGTTAATTGCTATATATATGGTGGAAAGTGACTCTTATAGGGTGCAAAGTGACTCTAATATGGTGAAACGTGACTTGCATGGTTGATTAGAACCAAAATGTGGAACAATATTGACTAATATGAAAGTGGAACTAAGAGGTGGTAAAAGATGTCAAATTGGATTTATATGATGTTAGCATGTTAATTGTACAAATTTATGGTGGAAATTAACACTTGTAGGGTGCAAAATGACTCTAATAAGGTGAAAAATGACTTACAAGGTTGATTAGAGCCAAAATGTAGAACAAATTAACTTGTATGAAAGTGGCATTAATAGGTGGTAAAATCACGTCAAATTGGATGTATATGATGTTAACATATTAATTATACAAATATATGGTGACAATTGACACTTATAGGGTGCAAAGTGACTCTAATATGCTGAAAAATGACTTACATGGTTGATTAGAGCCAAAATGTGGAACAAAATTAACTTATATGAAAGTGGCATTAATAGGTGGTAAAAGGATGTCAAATTGGATGTATATGATGTTCACATGTTAATTGCTATATTTATGGTGGAAAATAACTCTTATAAGGTGGAAAATAACTCTTATAAGGTGCAAAATGACTCTAATATGGTGAAACGTGACTTACATGGTTGATTAGAGCCAAAATATGGAACAATATTGACTTATATGAAAGTGGAACTAAGAGGTGGTAAAAGATGTCAAATTGGATGTATATGATGTTCACATGTTAATTATACAAATATATGGTGGAAAGTGACTATTATAGGGTGTAAAGTGACTCTAATATGGTGGAAAGTGACTTACACGGTTGATTAGAGCCAAAATGTAGAACAAAATTAACTTGTATGAAAGTGGCATTAATAGGTGATAAAATGATTTCAAATTGGATGTATATGATGTTAACATGTTAATTGTACAAATATATGGCAGAAATTGACACTTCTTGGGTGCAAAGTGACTCTAATATGGTGAAAAATGACTTACATGGTTGATTAGAGCCAAATGTGGAAAAAAATTAACTTGTATGAAAGTGGCATTAATAGGTGATAAAATGATGTCAAATTGGATATATATGATGTTAACATGTTAATTGTTATACTATATGGTGGAAAGTGACTCTTATAGGGTGCAAAGTGACTCTAATATGGTGAAACGTGACTTACATGGTTGATTAGAACCAAAATGTGAAACAATATGGACTTATATGAAAGTGGAACTAAGAGGTGGTAAAACATGTCAAATTGGATGTATATGATGTTAGCATGTTAATTATACAAATATATGGTGGAAAGTGACTATTATAGGGTGCAAAGTGACTCTAATATGGTGGAAAATGACTTACATGGTTGATTAGAGCCAAAATGTAGAACAATATTAACTTGTATGAAAGTGGCATTAATAGTTGGTAAAATAATGTCAAATTGGATGTATATGATGTTAACATGTTAATTGTACAAATATATGGTGGAAATTGACACTTATAGGGTGCAAAGTGACTCTAATATGGTGAAAAATGATTTACATGATTGATTAGAGCCAAATGTGGAAGAAAATTAACTTGTAAGAAAGTGGCATTAATAGGTGGTAAAAGGATGTCAAATTGGATGTATATGATGTTCGCATGTTAATTGCTATATTTATGGTGGAAAATAACTCTTATAAGGTGCAAAATGACTCAAATATGGTGAAACGTGACTTACATGGTTGATTAGAGCCAAAATGTGGAACAATATTGACTTATATGAAAGTGGAACTAAGAGGTGGTAAAAGATGTCTAATTGGATGTATATGATGTTCACATCTTAATTATACAAATATATGGTGGAAAGTGACTATTATAGGGTGCAAAGTGACTCTAATATGGTGGAAAGTAACTTATATGGTTGATTAGAGCCAAAATGTAGAACAAAATTAACTTTAATGAAAGTGGCATTAATAGGTGGTAAAATGATTTCAAATTGGATGTATATGATGTTAACATGTTAATTGTACAGATATATGGAGGAAATTGACACTTATAGGGTGCAAAGTGACTCTAATATGGTGAAAATGACTTACATGATTGATTAGAGCCAAATGTGGAAAAAAATTAACTTGTATGAAAGTGGCATTAATAGGTGGTAAAAGGATGTCAAATTGGATGTATATGATGTTAACATGTTAATTGCTATATATATGGTGGAAAGTGACTTTTATAGGGTGCAAAGTGACTCTAATATGGTGAAACGTGACTTACATGGTTGATTAGAACCAAAATGTGGAACAATATTGACTTATTTGAAAGTGGAACTAAGAGGTGGTAAAAGATGTCAAATTGGATGTATATGATGTTAGCATGTTAATTATACAAATATATGGTGGAAAGTGACTATTATAGGGTTCAAAGTGACTCTAATATGGTAGAAAGTGACTTACATGGTTGATTAGAGCCAAAATGTAGAACAATATTAACTTGTATGAAATTGGCATTAATAGTTGGTAAAATAATGTCAAATTGGATGCATATGATGTTAACATGTTAATTGTACAAATATATAGTGGAAATTGACACTTATAGGGTGCAAAGTGACTCTAATATGGTGAAAAATGATTTACATAATTGATTAGAGCCAAATGTGGAAGAAAATTAACTTGTATGAAAGTGGCATTAATAGGTGGTAAAAGGATGTCAAATTGGATGTATATGATGTAAACATGTTAATTGTTATATATATGGTGGAAAGTGACTCTTATAGGGTGCAAAGTGACTCTAATATGGTGAAACGTGACTTACATGGTGGATTAGAACCAAAATGTGGAACAATATTGACTTATATGAAAGTGGAACTAGGAGGTGGTAAAAGATGTTAAATTGGATGTATATGATGTTAGCATGTTAATTGTACAAATTTATTGTGGAAATTAACACTTATAGGGTGCAAAATGACTCTAATATGGTGAAAAATGACTTACATGGTAGATTAGAGCCAAAATGTAGAACAAAATTAACTTGTATGAAAGTGACATTAATACGTGGAAAAATGATGTCAAATTGGATGTATATAATGTTAACATGTTAATTGTACAATTATATGGTGGAAATTGACACTTATAGGGTGCAAAGTGACTCTAATGTGGTGAAAAATGACTTACATGGT
The DNA here is from genome assembly GCF_009905375.1 of Apium graveolens. Classification (NCBI taxonomy): domain Eukaryota; kingdom Viridiplantae; phylum Streptophyta; class Magnoliopsida; order Apiales; family Apiaceae; genus Apium; species Apium graveolens. The sequence continues at coordinate 7,195 of NW_027417524.1, read as the reverse complement.
TGATTAGAGCCCAAATATGGAAGAAAATTAACTTGTATAAAAGTGGCATTAATAAGTGGTAAAAGGAGGTAAAATTTGATGTATATAGTGTTAACATGTTAATTACTATATATATGGTGGAAAGTGACTCTTATAGGGTGCAAAGTGACTCTAATATGGTTGAACGTGACTTACATGGTTGATTAAAACCAAAATGTGGAACAATATTGACTTATAAGAAAGTGGAACTAAGAGGTGGTAAAAGATGTCAAATTGGATGTATATGATGTTACCATGTTAATTGTACAAATATATGGTGGAAATTGACACTTATAGGGTGCAAATTGACTCTAATATTGTGGAAAGTGACTTACATGGTTGATTAGAGCCAAAATGTAGAACAAAATTAACTTGTCTAAAAGTGGCATTAATAGGTGGTAAAATGATGTCAAATTGGATGTATATGATGTTCACATGTTAATTGTACAAATATATGGTGGAAATTGACACTTACAGCGTGCAAAGTGACTCTAATATGGTGAAAAATGACTTACCTGATTGATTAGAGCCAGATGTGGAAGAAAATTAACTTGTATGAAAGTGGCAGTAATATGTGGTAAAAGGATGTCAAATTGGATGTATATGATGTTAACATGTTAATTGCTATATATATGGTGGAAAGTGACTCTTATAGGGTGCAAAGTCACTCTAATATGGTGAAACGTGACTTGCATGGTTGATTAGAGCCAAATGTGGAAGAAAATTAACTTGTATGAAAGTGGCATTAATAGGTGGTAAAAGGTTGTCAAATTGGATGTATATGATGTTAACATGTTAATTGTTATATATATGGTGGAAAGTGACTCTTATAGGGTGCAAAGTGACTCTAATATGGTGAAACGTGACTTACATGGTGGATTAGAACCAAAATGTGGAACAATATTGACTTATATGAAAGTGGAACTAAGAGGTGGTAAAAGATGTTAAATTGGATGTATAAGATGTTAGCATGTTAATTGTACAAATTTATGGTGGAAATTAAAACTTATTGGGTGCAAAATGACTCTAATATGGTGAAAAATGACTTACATGGTTGATTAGAGCCAAAATGTAGAACAAAATTAACTTGTATGAAAGTGGCATTAATACGTGGAAAAATGATGTCAAATTGGATGTATATAATGTTAACATGTTAATTGTACAATTATATGGTGGAAATAGACACTTATAGGGTGCAAAGTGACTCTAATATGGTGAAAAATGACTTACATGGTTGATTAGAGCCAAAATGTGGAAGAAAATTAACTTGTATAAAAGTGGCATTAATAAGTGGTAAAAGGAGGTAAAATTGGATGTATATAGTGTTAACATGTTAATTGCTATATATATGGTGGAAAGTGACTCTTATAGGGTGCAAAGTGACTCTAATATGGTTGAACGTGACTTACATTGTTGATTAAAACCAAAATGTGGAACAATATTGACTTATAAGAAAGTGGAACTAAGAGGTGGTAAAAGATGTCAAATTGGATGTATATGATGTTAGCATGTTAATTTTACAAATATATGGTGGAAATTGACACTTATAGGGTGCAAATTGACTCTAATATGGTGATAAATGACTTACATGGTTGATTAGAGCCAAAATGTGGAACAATATTAACTTGTATGAAAGTGGCATTAATAGGTGGTAAAAGGATGTCAAATTGGATGTATATGATGTTAGCATGTTAATTGTACAAATATATGGTGGAAATTGACACTTATAGGGTGCAAATTGACTCTAATATGGTGATAAATGACTTACATGGTTGATTAGAGCCAAAATGTGGAACAAAATTAACATGTATGAAAGTGGCATTAATAGGTGGTAAAAGGATGTCAAATTGGATGTATATGATGTTCACATGTTAATTGCTATATATATGGTGGTAAGTGACTCTTATAGGCTGCAAAGTGACTCTAATATGGTGAAACGTGACTTAAATTGTTGATTAGAACCAAAATGTGGAACAATATTAACTTGTATGAAAGTGGAACTAAGAGGTGGTAAAAGGATGTCAAATTGGATGTATATGATGTTAGCATGTTAATTATAGAAATATATGGTGGAAAGTGACTGTTAAAGGGTGCAAAGTGACTCTAATATTGTGGAAATTGACTTACATGGTTGATTAGAGCCAAAATGTAGAACAAAATTAACTTGTCTAAAAGTGGCATTAATAGGTGGTAAAATGATGTCAAATTGGATGTATATGATGTTCACATGTTAATTGTACAAATATATGGTGGAAATTGACACTTACAGCGTGCAAAGTGACTCTAATATGGTGAAAAATGACTTACCTGATTGATTAGAGCCAGATGTGGAAGAATATTAACTTGTATGAAAGTGGCAGTAATAGGTGGTAAAAGGATGTCAAATTGGATGTATATGATGTTAACATGTTAATTGCTATATATATGGTGGAAAGTGACTCTTATAGGGTGCAAAGTCACTCTAATATGGTGAAACGTGACTTGCATGGTTGATTAGAGCCAAATGTGGAAGAAAATTAACTTGTATGAAAGTGGCATTAATAGGTGGTAAAATGATGTCAAATTGGATGTATATGATGTTCACATGTTAATTGTACAAATATATGGTGGAAATTGACACTTATAGGGTGCAAAGTGACTCTAATATGGTGAAAAATGACTTACATGATTGATTAGAGCCAGATGTGGAAGAAAATTAACTTGTATGAAAGTGGCAGTAATAGGTGGTAAAAGGATGTCAAATTGGATGTATATGATGTTAACATGTTAATTGCTATATATATGGTGGAAAGTGACTCTTATAGGGTGCAAAGTGACTCTAATATGGTGAAACGTGACTTGCATGGTTGATTAGAACCAAAATGTGGAACAAAATTAACTTATATGAAAGTGGCATTAATAGGTGGTAAAAGGATGTCAAATTGGATGTATATGATGTTCACATGTTAATTGCTATATTTATGGTGGAAAATAACTCTTATAAGGTGGAAAATAACTCTTATAAGGTGCAAAATGACTCTAATATGGTGAAACGTGACTTACATGGTTGATTAGAGCCAAAATATGGAACAATATTGACTTATATGAAAGTGGAACTAAGAGGTGGTAAAAGATGTCAAATTGGATGTATATGATGTTAGCATGTTAATTATACAAATATATGGTGGAAAGTGACTATTATAGGGTTCAAAGTGACTCTAATATGGTAGAAAGTGACTTACATGGTTGATTAGAGCCAAAATGTAGAACAATATTAACTTGTATGAAATTGGCATTAATAGTTGGTAAAATAATGTCAAATTGGATGCATATGATGTTAACATGTTAATTGTACAAATATATAGTGGAAATTGACACTTATAGGGTGCAAAGTGACTCTAATATGGTGAAAAATGATTTACATAATTGATTAGAGCCAAATGTGGAAGAAAATTAACTTGTATGAAAGTGGCATTAATAGGTGGTAAAAGGATGTCAAATTGGATGTATATGATGTAAACATGTTAATTGTTATATATATGGTGGAAAGTGACTCTTATAGGGTGCAAAGTGACTCTAATATGGTGAAACGTGACTTACATGGTGGATTAGAACCAAAATGTGGAACAATATTGACTTATATGAAAGTGGAACTAGGAGGTGGTAAAAGATGTTAAATTGGATGTATATGATGTTAGCATGTTAATTGTACAAATTTATTGTGGAAATTAACACTTATAGGGTGCAAAATGACTCTAATATGGTGAAAAATGACTTACATGGTAGATTAGAGCCAAAATGTAGAACAAAATTAACTTGTATGAAAGTGACATTAATACGTGGAAAAATGATGTCAAATTGGATGTATATAATGTTAACATGTTAATTGTACAATTATATGGTGGAAATTGACACTTATAGGGTGCAAAGTGACTCTAATGTGGTGAAAAATGACTTACATGGTTGATTAGAGCCCAAATATGGAAGAAAATTAACTTGTATAAAAGTGGCATTAATAAGTGGTAAAAGGAGGTAAAATTTGATGTATATAGTGTTAACATGTTAATTACTATATATATGGTGGAAAGTGACTCTTATAGGGTGCAAAGTGACTCTAATATGGTTGAACGTGACTTACATGGTTGATTAAAACCAAAATGTGGAACAATATTGACTTATAAGAAAGTGGAACTAAGAGGTGGTAAAAGATGTCAAATTGGATGTATATGATGTTACCATGTTAATTGTACAAATATATGGTGGAAATTGACACTTATAGGGTGCAAATTGACTCTAATATTGTGGAAAGTGACTTACATGGTTGATTAGAGCCAAAATGTAGAACAAAATTAACTTGTCTAAAAGTGGCATTAATAGGTGGTAAAATGATGTCAAATTGGATGTATATGATGTTCACATGTTAATTGTACAAATATATGGTGGAAATTGACACTTACAGCGTGCAAAGTGACTCTAATATGGTGAAAAATGACTTACCTGATTGATTAGAGCCAGATGTGGAAGAAAATTAACTTGTATGAAAGTGGCAGTAATATGTGGTAAAAGGATGTCAAATTGGATGTATATGATGTTAACATGTTAATTGCTATATATATGGTGGAAAGTGACTCTTATAGGGTGCAAAGTCACTCTAATATGGTGAAACGTGACTTGCATGGTTGATTAGAGCCAAATGTGGAAGAAAATTAACTTGTATGAAAGTGGCATTAATAGGTGGTAAAAGGTTGTCAAATTGGATGTATATGATGTTAACATGTTAATTGTTATATATATGGTGGAAAGTGACTCTTATAGGGTGCAAAGTGACTCTAATATGGTGAAACGTGACTTACATGGTGGATTAGAACCAAAATGTGGAACAATATTGACTTATATGAAAGTGGAACTAAGAGGTGGTAAAAGATGTTAAATTGGATGTATAAGATGTTAGCATGTTAATTGTACAAATTTATGGTGGAAATTAAAACTTATTGGGTGCAAAATGACTCTAATATGGTGAAAAATGACTTACATGGTTGATTAGAGCCAAAATGTAGAACAAAATTAACTTGTATGAAAGTGGCATTAATACGTGGAAAATGATGTCAAATTGGATGTATATAATGTTAACATGTTAATTGTACAATTATATGGTGGAAATAGACACTTATAGGGTGCAAAGTGACTCTAATATGGTGAAAAATGACTTACATGGTTGATTAGAGCCAAAATGTGGAAGAAAATTAACTTGTATAAAAGTGGCATTAATAAGTGGTAAAAGGAGGTAAAATTGGATGTATATAGTGTTAACATGTTAATTGCTATATATATGGTGGAAAGTGACTCTTATAGGGTGCAAAGTGACTCTAATATGGTTGAACGTGACTTACATTGTTGATTAAAAACCAAATGTGGAACAATATTGACTTATAAGAAAGTGGAACTAAGAGGTGGTAAAAGATGTCAAATTGGATGTATATGATGTTAGCATGTTAATTTTACAAATATATGGTGGAAATTGACACTTATAGGGTGCAATTGACTCTAATATGGTGATAAATGACTTACATGGTTGATTAGAGCCAAAATGTGGAACATATTAACTTGTATGAAAGTGGCATTAATAGGTGGTAAAAGGATGTCAAATTGGATGTATATGATGTTAGCATGTTAATTGTACAAATATATGGTGGAAATTGACACTTATAGGGTGCAAATTGACTCTAATATGGTGATAAATGACTTACATGGTTGATTAGAGCCAAAATGTGGAACAAAATTAACATGTATGAAAGTGGCATTAATAGGTGGTAAAAGGATGTCAAATTGGATGTATATGATGTTCACATGTTAATTGCTATATATATGGTGGTAAGTGACTCTTATAGGCTGCAAAGTGACTCTAATATGGTGAAACGTGACTTAAATTGTTGATTAGAACCAAAATGTGGAACAATATTAACTTGTATGAAAGTGGAACTAAGAGGTGGTAAAAGGATGTCAAATTGGATGTATATGATGTTAGCATGTTAATTATACAAATATATGGTGGAAAGTGACTGTTAAAGGGTGCAAAGTGACTCTAATATTGTGGAAAGTGACTTACATGGTTGATTAGAGCCAAAATGTAGAACAAAATTAACTTGTCTAAAAGTGGCATTAATAGGTGGTAAAATGATGTCAAATTGGATGTATATGATGTTCACATGTTAATTGTACAAATATATGGTGGAAATTGACACTTACAGTGTGCAAAGTGACTCTAATATGGTGAAAAATGACTTACCTGATTGATTAGAGCCAGATGTGGAAGAATATTAACTTGTATGAAAGTGGCAGTAATAGGTGGTAAAAGGATGTCAAATTGGATGTATATGATGTTAACATGTTAATTGCTATATATATGGTGGAAAGTGACTCTTATAGGGTGCAAAGTCACTCTAATATGGTGAAACGTGACTTGCATGGTTGATTAGAGCCAAATGTGGAAGAAAATTAACTTGTATGAAAGTGGCATTAATAGGTGGTAAAATGATGTCAAATTGGATGTATATGATGTTCACATGTTAATTGTACAAATATATGGTGGAAATTGACACTTATAGGGTGCAAAGTGACTCTAATATGGTGAAAAATGACTTACATGATTGATTAGAGCCAGATGTGGAAGAAATTAACTTGTATGAAGTGCAGTAATAGGTGGTAAAAGGATGTCAAATTGGATGTATATGATGTAACATGTTAATTGCTATATATATGGTGGAAAGTGACTCTTATAGTGTGCAAAGTGACTCTAATATGGTGAAACGTGACTTGCATGGTTGATTAGAACCAAAATGTGGAACAAAATTACTTTATATGAAAGTTGGCATTAATAGGTGGTAAAAGGATGTCAAATTGGATGTATATGATGTTCACATGGTTAATGCCTATCTTTATGGTGGAAAATACACTCTTATAAGGTGGAAAATAACTCTATAAGGTGCAAAATGGACTCTAATATGGTGAAATCGTGACTTACATGGTTGATTAGAGCCAAATATGGACAATATTGACTTATATGAAAGTGGAACTAAAGGTAAAAGATGTCAAATTGGATGTTATATGAGTTCACATGTTAATTATACAATATATGGTGGAAAGTGACTATTATAGGGTAAATGACTCTAATATGTGGAAAGTGACTTACATGGTTGAT